>NW_028261381.1:183545737-183613237 GCF_051295495.1 Thamnophis sirtalis | reverse complement strand
GCAAGGGCCCTTCCGGAGGCTGCGGCGCCCGGGGGTTCGACCCACCGTCAGCCCAGCCGGGGCTCTGCCGCCGAGGGACACCCCAAGGGCATCGGGCGGCCGACGGAGCAAAGGCGGCTGTCCGTTCAGCACCCGCGGCCGAGGGCGAAGCGGGACAGCGGGGATGGGGCGGGGGGCTTCTTCCCGCAGCAGCCCCGCCGCCTCTGCCCACCAGATCTCCCCGGGGGCCCTGGGGGGGGCGGAGGGACCCAGCGGGCATCGTCGCCCCCCCGGGCTCCGCAAAGCCGGGCGGGTCTGGGGTCGCTGGGGCTGACGGTGGGGTTGGGTCGGGGAGGGCTCCGTCCGCGTCTCCCCGCGCTGCCCGCCCGCCGCCCTCACCTCCTGCTCCGCCGGCCGGTCCCTTCAGCGTAGCGCCGCCGGCCCGGTCCGCCCCCTCCCGGCGTCGGGGGTCGAGCGTGGGCGGGGGTCCCTCCGGCCGGGCCGGCCGCTCGCGAGTGGCCTGGGGGCGGCTGGAGCGCTGCCCGCCTCTCGGCTCGGCCCCTCCGCAGCCATCGCAGGCGCCCGCAAAGCCTTCCTGGCGGGGGGAGGAGGGCCTGGCAGGGGAGGGGCGGGGGAGCGGGAGGGGGAGGGCGGCGCTTCCCAGCGCCTCCTTCGGCAAGTGGCGCCCGCCGGGGATCGCCCAGCGCCGCCTTCGCAGTCCGCTCGCTCGCTCGGCGGGGAGAAGCGTGCGGTCTATGGGGGAGCAAGACGGGGGTAAGGATATCCAGGTGCCCCGACCGACCCCCCCCCCTTTGGCCTTCCCGAGTCCGACTCCTTGTCCAGGGGCTGCCCAGACCCCCCCCCTCGAGCTTCCACCCCGTCCCCAGTTCTTTCCCCCGTACATCCCCCAGGCCGCGAGGGGTCTGAGGCAGTGGGCTTGCTTAGAAGGAGGGGCAGCTGCTGGGGAAGGGTCTCTTATCTTTCCCGGGGAGCGGGGAGGCAGCAGCGCCAACCGCGTTGCCAAGGCGGCCGGGCCGTGGAGGAAAGCCAAGATCCCTCCGGTGAAAGGGGGCCACGGGGCGATCCAACTCGGCCGTTTTTTCCGTCCCGGAGGAAACGAAGCAAGCGGCGCCAGCAGGCGAGGTCAGGCGCGGATTGGGCTCGTGGGGGGGGTTGGGGTTGGGGGAGCCATGCCCCCCCGAAGGGCGCCCCTTGTGTGGTGGTGGGGGGCAAGAGTTTGATCTCCTGGGCAACTTCAGCACCGTGGACTTCAACCCCCAGAATTCCTCAGGAAGCCAGTTTGAAACGGTGCAATTTCAGGGTAAGGGTCTGCTCTCTGTTTCTCCTCCTGGAGCGCCCCCAACCCAAAACCGGCCCTTGATTTTCAGGGCTTTGCCCCTTCAGGAGTTAAGGGACCTTCTCCGTCTGAGTATGCTGAATTGTACTCGGGGGGGGGGGGGGTTTGAGATGGAGATATTGCAAATTTTCCTGCTTGCCCACCCCTTTTTTTCTCTTGCAACAAGCCCCCCCTTATAAATGAGGAGACCGGGAACTCTGCAGGGGAGAGGGGTGTTCGACCCCTGTTGTCCCTCCCCCACACCTGTCCCCCCCCCGTGTGATCGCGTGACCTCCGGGGTCCTCATTGGAAAGAGACCCCGGGAAGGAAGCGGAAGGGAACCAAACCCCACGCAATGGAGGGGCGGGCGGGCGGGGAGCCCCCGGGCCCCCGTTTCTCCGCCTGGAAGCTGGAAGGTGGTTGGACTTCAACTCCCAGAAGTCTGTGCTGGCTGTGGAATCCTGGGAGTTGAAGTCCAGGCCTTTTCAGGTCGCCGAAGTTGAGAAAAGCGGAGCTTGTGGGCAGCTTCATCCGCCCAACTGTCCGAATCTTTCAGACCCCGCCAAGAAACGCCACTTAAATTCACATTAAATGGGGGTGGGGTGACGGGGGGGGGATCATCTAGCAGACCCCACGAATTGGTCCCCAAACAGCCATAACATCCTTTCGTGCAATAAACCAGAGCAACGGAGTCGGAAGGGACCTTGGAGGTCTTCTAGTCCAGCCCCTTGCTTCCTTGCTCCTCCTCAGCTGGGAAGGGAATTTCAGATATGGGGGGGGGTTGAAACCCCTCCCTCCTCCTCCCTACTTTTGGGCGTGATGCCGCCCCCCTCTTGTCCCCCCCCGCAGTCTGCTTCCACAAAATTCAGCTAGATTTAACACACATGCACGCACGCACGCACGCACACCACCCCCCTCAGCCTAATTCCGAGGGGTGGTAATAAACAGAAGGCACTCTGTACATGCTTCAGGGTACAGAACCCCCTTTAATAATGGTTTTTTTCCCCTCCTTTGATTATGGGGTCTGCCAAGAGACGGGGGGGTGGTGGTGGTCTTGCTCTCCCCTTGCAGGGAACACGTTTAGGGTGAGCTGAGGTCACGGATGCGATCCTGGACCCATTGTTCTGAAGGATCGGCGCAGATCTCTCTACCTTTTTTTGTGTGGAATCTGCAAAGGAGAAATGCCAGTTTTTAATCAAGATGATGGTTTAGCCCAGTGTTTCTCAACCGTGGCCACTTGAAGATGTCCGGACTTCAACTCCCAGAATTCCCCAGCCAGCGAATGCTGGCTGGGGAATTCTGGGAGTTGAAGTCCGGACATCTTCAAGTGGCCACGGTTGAGAAACACTGGTTTAGCCCAATGCGTCTCAACCTTGGGCGTTTTAAGGCGGGTGGACCGCGACTCCCAGAATTAAGCTGGCTGGGGAATCCTGGGGGCTGCAGCCCACCCCTCTTAAAACGCCCAAGGTTGAGACGCCCCGATTTAGCGTTTTTCTTGAGAAAAAAAGCTTAAGGATTCTCCTGAATTTCTTTCAGAGCTGAATCACAACAACAGGCTTCCTGGGAAACTTACATGACAGCCGGCTTCGGGCATCTCCCGCTGGCGTACTCGAAAGATTTCAAGAGGCTCAGCGGGATGGGGCGTGCCGTGAAGGCAAAGCAGCAAACGCTGGGCGCGGGATCCACTGGGGAAGGAAAGGGAGAAGAGAATGAGGGATGCCGCACCGTTGGGGGTGGTGGGGGAGAAGCTCTCCAGCCGCCCCGGAGTGGGCAGGAAACTCTCTGGTGTGAGATTGGCAGCTCAGGAGCAACCAAGGTGATTAGGCGGCTGGAGGCTAAAATAAGCGAGGAACGGTTGCAGGAACTGGGTTAGAACAGAACAGAACAGAATAGAGGACAGGATACAGAAGAGAAGAGAATAAAATAGAATAGGAAGGATAGAGAAGAGGATAGAATAGAACAAAACAGAATAGAGGATAGGATACAGAAGATGAGAGAATAAAATAGAAAGGATAGAGAAGAGAAAAGAATAGAATAGAAGACAGAGAAGAGAGGATAGGAGAGAATAGAAGAGGATAGAATATAGAGGAGAGGATAGAGAAGAGAAGATCAGAAGAGAGGATAGGATAGAAAGGAAGAGAAGAGAGGATGAGAAGAAAAGAGAACAGAAACAGAATAGAATATAGAGCATAGGATAGAGTAGAGAACAGAATAGAATAGAGGATAGGATACAGAAGATAAGATAAGATAAGATAAGAGAAGAGAATAAAATAGAATAGGAAGGATAGAGAAGAGGATAGAAGAGAATAGAACAAAACAGAACAGAATAGAGGATAGGATACAGAAGATAAGATGAGAGAATAAAATAGAAAGGATAGAGAAGAGAAGAGAAGACAGAGAAGAGAGCATAGGAGAGAAGAAAAGAAAAGAGAGGATAGGATAGGAGAGAATAGAAGAGGAGAGCAGAGAATAGAATATAGAGGACAGGATAGAGAAGATCAGAAGAGAGGAGAGGATAGGAAGGAAGAGAAGAGAAGAAAAGAGAGCAGAACAGAATAGAATATAGACCATAGGATAGGGTAGAGAACAGAATAGAATAGAGGATAGGATACAGAAGATAAGATGAGAGAATAAAATAGAAAGGATAGAGAAGAGAAACAGAATAGAATAGAAGACAGAGAAGAGAGGAGAGGAGAGAATAGAATAGAGGATAGGATAGGAGAGAAGAGAGGATAGGAGAGAATAGGAGAGGAGAGGAGAGGACAGAAGAGAAGAGAATAGAATATAGAGGATAGGATAGAGAAAAGAAGATCAGAAGAGAGGATAGGATAGGAAGGAAGAGAAGAGAGGATGAGAAGAAAAGAGAATAGAATATAGAGCATAGGATAGAGTAGAGAACAGAACAGAATAGAGGATAGGATACAGAAGATAAGATAAGAGAACAAAATAGAATAGAAAGGATAGAGAGGAGAAGAGGAGAAGAGAAGAGAAGAGAAGAGAAGAGAAGAGAAGAGAAGAGAAGAGAAGATAGGACAGAGAAGAGAGGAGAGGAGAGAATAGAGGAGAGGAGAGGAGAACAGAGAAGAAAAGAGAATAGAATATAGAGCATAGGATAGACAAGAGAAGATAAGAAGAGATAGGATAGGATAGGAAAAGGAAGAGAAGAGAGGATGAGAAGAAAAGAGAACAGAACAGATATAGAGCATAGGATAGAGTAGAGAAGAGAAGAAGAGGATAGGATAGGAGAGAAGAGAAAAGGAGAAGAGATAGGAGAGAACAGAATAACAGAGTCGGAAGGGACCTTGGAGGTCTTCTAGTCCAACCCCCTGCTTAGGCCGGAAACCCCACTTCAGACAAAGGCTCTCCAACATCTTCTTAAGAACTTCCAGGTTTGTTTAATGGAAAGAAGGACTGGTGGGGGGGGGGGCTGCCAGGGGGAAGAGGGAGGGGCTCAACCTCTTCACCAAAGCATTTCAGGGCAGAATCAAGGAAACAACGGATGGAAACTGACCGAGGAGAGAAGGAACCTGGAATGAAGGAGAAATTTCCTGACAGTGAGAACAGAGAACCAGTGGAACTGCTTGCCACCGGAAGTTGCCAATGCTCCAACACCGCAGGTTTTCAAGAAGAGCTTGGACAGCCCCTTGTCAGGAATGGTATCTAGGTCTCCTCCTTAGACATGGGGTTGGACTAGATGACCTCCGAGGCCCCTTTCAGCCTAGGATTCTATTTTCCAAGTTATAGGAAGAAACGTGCGTCCGTGTGTGTGGATGGGGCTGACCACGCCCTCTCTGGACCTTCAAGGAGGCTGCTATGCCCAGACCCCTCCCGGGCCGGACTCTGGGGGTCCCCAGCTGTGCCGCATTGCATGACTCTTCTTATGGGGAGAGGGGCGCCTGCCCTCCCTCTAATCCCCCAAGCGCTGCCACGGGAGACCCCGCCTTTAAGCCCATCTGCGGTTGGGGCGGCATCCTCCCCCCCCATCTCCCACCGTCCCTGCCTGCCCCAACCCTGGTCCGGCCCACAGCAACATCGCCGTGGGGCAGAAGCCACCCCCCCCCCCAAATAGCTCTCCCCTGAGGAAGAAGCTGGGCTGGGACCGCTGGGGGTCAGGAGGCAGATTTGGGGGGATTTTCGGATGCCGCAAAGGGGGGGGGGACGAGAGGCTTACCATGCCGGTCCCTGGACTGGGCCGGTTCAGCGGCTACACCTGAAAAAGAGAAAGGTGGGGGGGGCATTGTAACTCCTTCACCCCCCTTCCCCTTGCCCCCCCCATCACAGCTGAGAGCTGAGCCAGCTGTGCCAGGAGGAAGCCCTGGGGGCCTTTCGAGAGTTGGGGAAGGGCTGGAGGGAACCAAGGGAGGGAAGGACTCACTGAGACCCTCGACCACCAGGGCGACAGAGACCCCCAGGAACAGAAGGGCGAAGAGGCTCCTCATCTTCCAAGAGACGCTCCGGTTTTACCTCGGTGGCGTTGGCACTGGGCGCCCAGATGCCCCTTTATAGGAACCAGCAGCTGCACCCACGGGAAACGGGCGGGGAGGTTGGGGGGGGGCTCCACCAGCAGGGTGTGGCCGCGAAGGCTGTGGGGGCCAGGGAGGCTCCCGGATGCTGCGGACGGACGAGGGTTTCGTTTGCATGAAAGGTCCCGGCTGAAGCTTCTCTGGAGCGGTCTAGGATCTCTCCTGCTTGGGCAGGGGGCTGGACTAGAAGACCTCCAAGGCCCCTTCCAGCTCTGTTCTGAGTCTGATTGACTGACGTTATGGCTGATCGTCAGGAAGCCCATCTGATTTATCCTTAAACATTTCTGCTAATCTTTCAGGTGTCATGTGCCATCCATAAAACATTTTATACGAATTCTCTTTATATGCCGTTGTCAGATTATAATTCCTTTCCCATAGTTGTTGCCATTTTTCTAGTTCTATTGTATATCCAAAGGTTTTTTTGCCCATCTTATCATTGTTTCTTTGACCTCTTCTTCTTCTAAATTTATTCTAATAACTGTACAATTTTTAATCATTTTTTCATCTGTTCCCATGAGTATCCTCTCTAATTCTGAATCTTCCATATTAAAACCATAATCTTTAACATCTTTCTCGTATCTTGTTTGTATTTGCATTTGTTTAACCCATCCTATATCAATCCCTTGTTCTTCTAATTCTTTCTTCTGTTTTAGTTCTCCCTGCGCTGTTAGTATATCTTTGTACCCAATAACCTTTTTCGTACTACTAATATTCGGATGTGTCAAAGTTTCCATTGTTGAAAGCCACATTGGTACTTCCATATAATGCTTTTATTTTATTTTTCCCCATTCTGCGTATAAACCATTTTTTACACAGTGTCTCTGAAAGTAACCAAGTGTTCTATTTTTCCCACACCACAAAAATGTGTGCCAACCCAGGTGCATATTGTGTGTGCCCCTCCAAGGATAATAACCTTGCATTTCTTAGTAATATCCATTCTTTTATCCACGTCAGAGCTGCTGCTGAATAATATAATTCCCAATTCGGTACACCAAATCCACCTCTGATCCTTGAATCTTGTAATATTCTTATATCAATTCTCACTTTCTTTCCTTGCTAAATATATTTTCCTATTATTTTATTTAGTTTTTGGAAGTACTTTTTTCCCAGTTTTATCAGTATTGTTTGAAATAAAAATAATATTCTTGGTAATATATTCATCTTAATTACCGCTATTCTTCCCATTAGTGAAAATTGTAAGTTTTCCATTTCTCTATATCCATTTCAATTTGGTTTCTTAATTTATAGTAATTATCTTCTTTAATAGTTACTCATCTTGAGGTCAACGGTATTCCCAAATATTTCACTTTTTCTCACTATTTGAATATCTAATTTCTCCATTATTTCTCTTTTCTGTATTTCTGTTATATTTTTCAATAAAAAAAATTGTTTTATCTTTATTAATTTTCAATCCTGCCACTCCCCATACTCTTCTATTTGTTCTAGTAGTTTTGGATCTGTTTCTATTGCATCTTCAATAATGAACACTGCTTGCAATTTATATTCTTCTTTTTAAACATTCATTCCTTTTATATCTTTATTTTGCCTTATCTTTCCATTCATAACTTCTAGTGCAGTGTTTCTCAACCTTGGCGACTTTATGTCCCGTGGACTTCAACTCCCAGAATCCCCCAGCCAGCTTAAAGTCGCCAAGGTTGAGAAACACTGTTCTAGTGTCAATATAAATAATAGTGGAGACAGCGGGCACCCTTGACTAGTCTCTTTTCTAATAGGCATTTTTTTCTGTCATATCTCTATTTACTATCACTTTAGCCCGTTGTTCTTTGTAGACAGTTTTAACCATGTTTATAAATCCCTCCCCAAAATCCATCATTTGCAGTTGCATTATCAGGAATTGCCAATTTACATTGTCAAAAGCTTTCTGTGCATCCAAAAATAGCAATGCCATTTGTTCCCCATGGGGTACTCCGTAATATTCTCATGCATTCAATATAATTCGCATATTATCTCTAATTTGTCTCTTGGGTAAAAAAAACATTTTGATCTGAGTGTATAAATTCACTTAACAGTCTTTTGAGTCTTTCCGCTATTATCGATGCAATAATTTTATAATCCACGTTTAATAAAGAAATTGGTCTATAGTTCATTATTTATTGTAAGTCTGTTTCTTCTTTTGGGATAAGAGTTATATAAGTCTCCGACCAGGAATCCAGTATTTTTGCTTTCAATAACAACTCATTGAATACTTCTAGCATGATCTTGCTTAGTACATCTTGTAGTGTTTTGTGGAATTCTGCTGGTAATCCATCTGGATCTGGTGTTTTTCCTTTTTTTGGTCTTTTTATTGCTTCTATTACTTCCATCATTGTTATTCTCTCTTCTAGTGCCTTTTTAAATTTTTTCTGGAATCTTAGGTATTTCTGCCTTCTCTAAATACTGTTTTATCTTTTGATCTGCCGCTGTGTCTTGCTGGTATAATTCCTTATAATATTTTACTACTATTTTTTTCCTTTTCCTCCTTTTGATAACAAATATTCCCTTCTTGGTCTGATAATTGATTTATGAATTTTCTTTCTTTCTCTTTTTTCATCTTGTTTGCCAACTGTCAGCCTCTGCTTTGCTGTTGCTTCGGCTGCCATGAAACGGGGAGGGAGGGCCTGGTATTTGGGAAGGGTTACTAATTGTGCTGGAGGAAGGTTCTGGAGCTCAACTGCCTGTCGGACTACGCATGCGTAGGAGATTCCCGCCAGGACTAACGCCACCGACATTCCATCTTCGTGATGCCTTTTGAAGTTATCTCACACCTGACATTTGGGAGAATTATGATTGGACTGTAACTGTGATGCCAAGGGGTGGGGAATGGGCTATTCTATATATCAATCGCTTTCGCGCCTAAATAATCAGACTTCGCTTCGCTATGCCTTTAATCATTTATAATTAGTAAAAGTACAATTTCTACTCATGGAGTCTCGTGGTCTACTCTCCTAATTATCTAATGGAGAGGATCTGACACCAACCATCGTCCTGGTTTATTTGCGTCTTCAAAGAAATTTTTTCTTGTGGCTTTTTACTTTATTTGCCACTTCTTCGTTTTCCATTAAATTCAATTTGTGTTTTTCTAGGTCCATCAAAATTTTAATTTTAACATTTTGTGGGGTTCTTTGTGGTTCTATTTCCAGTCTCCCGTGTTCCTCCTCTCTCTTCTTTCGTGTTTGTCTGTTTTGTTTCTTTCTTTGAGATGAAAGGGGCTTTGACGGTTGTGGGGGCCATTTTGCTCTTTTGGTCCCCCTCCTTGTAGACACCCCTGGAAATGTCTCCTGGAAATAGAGAAACACTCTAGGACGGTGTTGCTCATTCACAGGGACAAGAAGATGGGTGGACGTCAGCTCCAGGCACCAGGAAGCACGTTGGGCAGCTTGGGGTGAGATACCACCAACATCCTGATGATATCCGAGGTGGCGCAGTGGTTAAATGCAGCACTGCAGGCCACTTCAGCTGACTGCTATCTGCAGTTCAGCGGTTCAAATCTCACCGGCTCAGGGTTGACTCAACCTTCCATCCTTCCGAGGTGGGTGAAATGAGGACCCGGATTGTTGTTGGGGGCGATATGCTGACTCTGTAAACCGCTTAGAGAGGGCTGAAAGCCCTATGAAGCGGTAGATAAGTCTAACTGCTATTGCTATTGCTATCTATCTATCTATCTATCTATCTATCTATCTATCTATCTATCTATCTATCTAATCTATCTATATCTATCTCTCCCTCCCTCCCTCTCTCTATATCTATCTCTCCCTCTCTCTATATCTATCTATCTATCTATCTATCTATCTATCTATCTATCTATCTATCTATCTATCTATCTATCTATCTATCTATCTATCTATCTATCTATCTATCTATCTAACCTATCTATCTATCTATCTATCTATCTATCTATCTATCTATCTATCTATCTATCTATCTATCTATCTAATCTATCTATATCTATCTCTCCCTCCCTCTCTCTATATCTATCTCTCCCTCTCTCTATATCTATCTATCTATCTATCTATCTATCTATCTATCTATCTATCTATCTATCTATCTATCTATCTATCTATCTATCTATCTATCTATCTATCTATCTATCTATCTGGGTTAAATGAGGACCCGGACTGTGGGGGTGATATGCTGACTCTGTAAACCGCTTAGAGAGGGCTGAAAGCCCTATGAAGCGGTATATAAGTCTAACTGCTATTGCTATATCCAGGTTTTATCTCCACCGCAGACGGCTTGCCTGGCGGTTTTGTCCGAGTGCCTTAGGCTGTGGGGGGGTCTGGATGGGGTGTAGCCCCTTCAGAAAAAACCAAGCAAGGCAGAACAGGTTAACAGAGTTGGAAGGGACCTTGGAGGTCATCTAGTTGTGCCCAAGCAGGAGACCCTGCACCATTTCTGCCAAGATGGCAGTCCAGTCTCTTCTTGAAAGCCTCCAGGGATGAAGCTCCCACAACTTCCAGAGGCAACTCCTGTTCCATGGGTTGATGGTTCTCACGGTCAGGAAATCCCTCCTTATTTCCAGGTTGAATCTCTCCTTGGTCCATTCCCATCCATTCTTCCTTCTCTGGCCTTCGGGGGCTTTGGAGAAGAGCTTGACCCCCTTCCTCCTCTCTGGGGCAGCCCCTCAAGTATCGGAAGGCTGCTCTCCTGCCTCCCTTGGTCCTTCTCTTCACTGGACCAGTCCTGCAAAGTTCCTGCAACCGTTCATCTTACGTTTTCACCTCCAGGCCTTTAATCCTCTTAATTGCTCTTCTTTGCCTCTTTTTCCAAAGTCTTTTTTAAAGTTTGGTGACCAAAACTGAAGGCAGGACTCCAGGTGGGGCCTTGCGAGGGCTTCATAGGGTGGCTTTGGTTCCTCCCTTGATCTCAATTGTGTCCCTCTGTTCATTCAGGTTGCCAGCTGTGTCCATTCCGAGAAGATCCCCCAACTTCCGAAGGCAACTCCTGCCCCAAGGCGGAGCGGCTCTGGGTCCTCGGACCTTCTGATGCTGGGAACCGTCCAGCCTTGATCTTGGATGGGTGGGTGGGTGGGGGGCTACTTGGCCAGTGTAATCTGGGGCTCCTCATGGGCTCAAAAGGCCAGTGGCAGCCACTCCTTCATCCTCGTAATGATTGGGGGGGGGGGGGTTGGTTCTTCGGCTGCCGGCATCTTAATTGTTATAATTGTTATAGTTTTTGTTCAATTTTAATTCTGTTTTTGCCACCCAGAGACATTTGTTGAGTGGGAAGGGGCCTTGGAGGTCTCCTAGTCCAACCCTCTGCTCAAGCAGGAGACAATAGACCACTTCAGTCTATCAATCAATCCATCACGCAACCAGAATAGAGCTGGAAGGGACCTTGGGGGTCTTCTAGTCCAACCCTCTGCTCAAGCAGGAGACAATAGACTACTTCAATCAATCAATCAATCAATCAATCAATCAATCAATCAATCAATCAATCATGCAACCAGAATAGAGCTGGAAGGGACCTTGGGGGTCTCCTAGTCCAACCCTCTGCTCAAGCAGGAGACAATAGACTACTTCAATCAATCAATCAATCAATCAATCAATCACGCAACCATTTGCTGGCTGGGGAATTCTGGGACTTGAAGTCCAGACATCTTCAAGTGGCCAAGGTTGAGAAACACTGGTATACACCTTTCCCCACTTTTATATCGACCCCTGTGCAGTCTAGGAGGTTTCCGTCTTTGGTTTGCTGCCGTTGAGGTGCCCCTTCCGCGCCCTCCGAAATAACCCGCCCAACGTAAGCGTGTCTTCCTCGCGGCTCCTCTTGACCAACAAGCGATTTCTTTTCCCACAGTCGCTCAACTTCAAGCCTGCAAGGCAGATCAGGAGGCGGGAGGATCACGTGCCTCCTTTGCATGCGGGATTTTTGCGCTTTTTAACCCTTGCTTAACTCTTAAAAGGCGAAAAATTCCTTATGCAAAGGAGGCCCATAGTTCTCTCGCCTCCCCGCTACAGTTAACACTAAGCAGACTCAGAGTCACTGTGACTCGGAGTCTGGCAGCAACTGCCTTGGCCTTTTTAATTATTTTAAAAATTCTTTCCTTTTCCTCATGAGACTGGAGAGGCCCCCCGCCTCCCCTGCCTCCCCTGACTGCACGTCCCTGGTTGAATCTACCTTCATGTATTAATAGTTCAAGTCCATCCTGTTTGTTCCCCAGACTTTGTGCATTTGTATGTTGAAAGAAATGTCCTTCTGGGTTCGGATCCAAGTGGATCCAAGTGGGGAAAAAGACACTGGAGACATGGAGGCTGCTTGGAAAGATGGTTTTAATGGTGGACAGGACCACGCGGCTTGAGCCCTGAACAGAAAAGGGGATCACATGCTTCAATGTTGGTGGAGAAGAAGAGAAGGGCTGAGGGAGGGGCTTGCTAGGCTTTTTATACCCTGTTTAGTCCCACCTCTCTGTTTCCTGTTCCTGTGTAAGAAATGTATTCTGATTGGTTGTCAGACTCCCATGGGGCCATGCAGGGGGCTACTCTCTAGGCTGTGATGAGTTCTCAGATGCCTTGTGGTCAGTTGAGTATATTATCATGCCTTTCTGTAGCTGCTGGTGAAGTCTTTATTATGTAAAGTGGCCTAGCCTGGCCATCTCAATGGCCCATTAACTGGGGATGGGCAGGAAGCTACAGGCAACTATTCTGTCTTTTAAAACACATTTCTTTCTTTTCACATCCAGAGAAATATTCTGCCTTTTCAATATTTCCTAGGATGTTTCATTTTTCTGGGAGAGGGCTGGGTGATAAACTTCCCACATGTATAAAGGCCCTTTGTACCTGATTCTGGGCATGGTTCCTGTATCTCCTGGAGTTTGCCTTCCTTGCCATCCCACCTTCCTTCGTTATTTCCCTTGGTTTCTGGTTTTTTTTTGCTTGGAATTAGGTACTGGAGATCCTAAAGGCTGCTTACCCTCCCCCAACAATTTCGGTCGTTTTCCGAAAACATTCTTCCCAGTCTTTGTCATCCCTTGCCCAAAGCCCATCTTGGAGGCAGTGCAGATCGTGGCCCAGGAATCCAAACCCTTTAGCCAGTGGTTCACTTCCAGAATCCTTCGTTCTCTCCCCAGATGTTCTTCCTTTCGTTGGCAGGACAGATTCCTTGTGTTACAACTTACAAGGAATGCGGATCTCAGCATTTTAAAAATGGCTTCAGCAAAATGTTGACTTGGGGGAAAGTTCTAGAGCGGGTCACGCAGGCAGAGAGGAACTTTGAAAAACAAGGCAATTATTAGCGGAAGTTGGTGGCTCCGTGGTTGCCAGGAACTGGCCTTGCTGGCTTATCATATCTCCCCTTCTGATCAAAAGGCTTCCTGAAAAGATTGTGCAATGCTTGTAAATAAAATATATCTTGGTTTGAGCAAGCTTGATAAAGTATCTCACAGCCTCCTTTCTTGCAAGCTCGGTTTTTGAGGGCTGCAGGGCCCAAGGACGAAGGAGGAGGCCGCTGGCTGGGGGGCTCCCTAGAGGTCCTCCATGGGAACCCCTCTGTGGAGAGGGGAGGGGGCAGGTGCCAGCAGACCAGTTCGGCCGAACCGGTAGTAACTTGGCGGTCTGGGTCACTGGAACCGGCAGTGACCCAGGCCCTCCACGCCCCCGAACCGGTTCTCCTACGGGGCTGCCATCTTGTTTTTTGGTTCTGCGTATGGACAGGACAGTTTTCACTGCAAAAATTTATTTTTCATTTTTTAAGGTTTTGCACATGTTCGGACTTTTTTATTTGCAAATGTGCACATGTGCAGAGAGTGCGTTTGCCGTGGGCGTGAGTGAAGTGAGCACCCGTGTGCAAAATCTTTGAGGCACCAAACCAGCAGTAATGCAGGCAGTAGCCCCCCCCCCCCCCGGGTGCCAGTCATCCCCCCCTGTATGAGAGTGTTAATATTCTAGAAGACAGAGAGGAAACCCCAAACCATCTCGATAGGATGCCGTGCTGGGTTGAAAGTAGAATAGAATAGAATAGAATAGAATAGAATAGAATAGAATAGAATAGAGGAATGGAACGGAATAGAACAGAATACAATAGCAGAGTTGGAAGGGACCTTGGAGGTCTTCTAGACCAACCCCCTGCTCAGTCAGGAAACCCTACACTGTTTCAGACAAATGGCTATCCAACATCTTCTTAAAGACTTCCAGTGTTGGGGCATTCACAAGTTCTGGAGGCAAATTCTGTTCCACTGATTAATTGTTCTCACTGTCAGGAAATTCCCCCTCCGTTCTAAGTGGCTTCTCTCCTTGATTAGTTTCCACCCATTGCTTAGTGGAACAAAACACGACAATTTCCTTTAGGATCAGAATAGAGCTGGAAGGGACCTTGTGGTTTAATTTAACTCTTTAATTCTTTTTTTCAAAGCCTGCTGCCACCGAACCCAGAGTCCCTCGTTCGAGATGGTGGTTTTTCCCCTCTTCCCTTCTTCCCTCCTTCTGAGAAATGGAAAGAGGGCAGGGAGGGGCCTTTTGTCTTCCTGGGAATGCTGACAGGGGGATTGCAGAAGAATCCCATCCTCTGGAGGCCTGGGCTGTTTTCGGAACTGATTCTGGACCTGCTAATGGCAGCAGAGTCATTGCCACCATCACACTTAAGGTGTTGATTATGAGATTCCCCCAACCCAGTGGTTCCCAAACTTGGCAACTTTAAGACTTGTGGACTTCAACTCCCAGAATTCTCCAGCCAGCTCTGCTGGCTGGAGAATTCTGGGAGTTGAAGTCCACAAGTCTTAAAGTTGCCAAGTTTGGGACCCACTGCCCCAACCCTTCAAGGGCTCAGGAGTATCGGAGGTGTTTCGTCTCCCGCAGGAACTGCGTCCGTCTTCTCCAACCAAAAGGCTTCGTTCTTCAGATGGACAAGGAAGATTGATGGAGATGCTCTCTCTTTACGTGGCGATGAGCTTAGTTTCCCGGGACCAGATGCATTGCGTCCAGAGTTCCTGGTGGAACCTGCCGATGGCCTGGCCAGACCTCCAATGCTACCATTAAAAATGAAAGATCCTGGTGAACAGATGAAGCCGCAGATGTTTGGGGGAAGACCAGAGCGTCATGCCTGCAAGCCATCTTTTATTTTTTGGACTTCTACTGTGGGAGTAAAATGGGAGGGGGGATTGTATGGAGTTAGATGACATGCAGCCATAACAACATTCTTCTTAGAAACTCAAGGTCATCTTTGTCTCCGCACCTGGCCGGAACTGGATGGGAGGAATTTGTCTTTGTGGCAGTGGGAGATGGGACCATGGGATGGACTTGTGGGTGGGAGGAGGGCAAGATCTTGAACTTTCAACTAGGTGGGGCAAACCGGGAAGCTTTCAGATTTGGGTTTTCCCAGATGTGCCAACGTGGCTCTCTTCGTAAATTGGGACTTTGAGGAATCCTTTGCCTCCGACTCTGATTTTATATAAATTGCTGCTTGGAACCGTGACTCAGGTGGTCTACAAAAAGGGGAAGGGCCAACCAGCGGCTGATCTTTGACTGAGATCTGGAAAAGATTTCAAGCTGACAATAACAATCTCGGTGAGCATCTGGAAAACAGGAGGGACCTTCAGCAGAAGCGGGCGAGCGTTTCTGAGAAGAAATCCCACCCGAGACCCCTTATCTCGTCCCCAGGCGCCTTATCTCATCTTCAGGTGGCTTTCAAGACCTTCTGGAGATTAATCTGGGTTTCAGCCGAGCAGCACTCAAAGGACCTCGTGACTTCCTGATGGGGAAGGAACCTCAACGCAGGTTCTGAAAATACCAGTCAGAAGAACATGGGTTTCATCATGGCATTTTTATTTATTTAGTTTGTCAAACATGTATGAGAAAACAGGCATTAATATGAACATGGACATGAACACAGGAAATGGGTACGAATAAGTGGGGACAATAAACGCTGGTGCACTTATGCATGCCCCACCCTTTACGGACCTCTTAGGAACGGGGTGAGGAGATCCACGGTGGACAGTTTGAGGCTGAAGCTGTGGGAGGTTTGAGGATGTGACAACGGAGTCAGGTAGAGAATTCCAGGCGTTGACTGACCACTCAGTTGCCAAAGTTGTATTTTCTGCAATCGAGTTTGGAGCAGTTGACCTCGAGTATCGATTGTTTGCTTGAGTATTATTGCGGTTGAAGATGAAGTTGCTGCTAGAGTCACCGTGTGGATGACTCTGCTTAGTGCTTAACTGTTTAAAAAAGCCTCTAAAAAAGTGCCCTCTACAGGAGTAGGCAGGAGAACAACGTGCCTCACCTACGTCAGGAATTTTTTGGCTTTTAACCCTTGCTTAACTCTGCTCGAGTGATCATAAAACGCCTAATTCAGACTAGATGAGGCACCTCGTTCTCCTGCCTCCTCCTGTAGAGGGCGCTTTCTTAGAGGCTTTTTTAAACAGTTAAGCAGAATCATCCATGGTGACTCTGGCAGCAACTAGCTCAGCCTGACCTCAGCAGCTCTTGACTTTTTCCTTTTACATTTCCTTTTCTTTTCATGATGACAGTCGTGAGGCTCTGCCTCCCCTGACTGCACGTCCCTGCAGGACGGTATAAGGAATCTACCTCAGGCAGAGGGTTGGACTAGAAGACCTCCAAAGTCTCTTCCAAAGCCCATGAGTCTACGGTCCCATTTGGAAAATCACTGCTAGTCGATAGATCCAAAAGCTTCAAGCAAGGGCAGAGGTGAGTCAGGTTATCCGTTCCGGGTGTTAAGTTACTTGCTGGCAATAGAAGGTGGAATGTCCGAGCCCTGATTGACCACTGCAGAGAAGATCTGGCTGGGGGCCTAAGAGATGAGCTGTTGAGGCACCCCAAAGCCTCCGGTTGGGCTCTATTAACGTCGCGTAGGAATAGATGTGCCTGGAAGAATCCAGGCAGTGTAGAAAATGGGAAGGGGGAAAGGAAACAGCAGCCCCCCTCTCTCTCTCCCCCTCCCACACCAGCCCTCCTAAGGGTCTCCATGGGATCCATCACGGGAGACCCCATGCAAATCAGAGTACAAAGAACCCAATTTCATTTGAGGCTGGTGGGAGGAGCTGCTGGCTGCGAGGGGAGCGTCTGAGAGAGAGTACAGAGGAAAAACGTAGAGAGAAAGAGCCTCCATTGCATAAACAGAGGGAGAGAATCAAGATCAGGTGAAGTGTTGATACCACTTTATAAGGCCTTGGTAAGGCCACACTTGGAATATTTGCAACCAGTTTTGGTCGCCACGATGTAGAAAAGATGTGGAGACTCTAGAAAGAGGGCAGAGAAGAGCAACAAGGAGGATTAGGGGACTGGAGGGTCAAACATAGGAAGAACGGTTGCAGGAACTGGGTATGTCTAGTTTAATGAAAAGAAGGACCAGGGGAGACACGATAGCAGTTTTCCGATATCTCAGGGGTTGCCCCAAAGAAGAGGGAGTCAAGCTATTCTCTAAAGCACCTGAAGGCAGAACAAGAAGCAATGGGTGGAAACTAATCAAGGAGAGAATCAACTTAGAACTGAGGAGAAATTTCCTGACTGTTAGAACAATTAACCAGTGGAACAGAAGTTGCCTCCAGAAGTTGCAAATACCCCAACACTGGAAGTCTTTAAGAAGCTGTTGGATAGCCATTTGTCTAAAACGCTATAGGGTTTCCTGCCTAGGCAGGAAATTGGACTAGAAGACCTCCAAGGTCCCTTCCAACTCTCCTCTCCTCTTCTCACCAAGAGATCGCCAGGAGAGAAGCAAAGAATCAGGGATCCTGGCTTTCCTGAAAGAGAATAGGGAGCAATTAGGAGCCGTAACTACCCTATAAAAGTGCTGGTGTCAGGCACAGCAACACAACGCAGAACTTGCAAACTCAACACAGTCCGGGGTCATCAGTTGCTCCGTTTGTTGACTTCCTGTGGTTTTCTATGAAATTTCAGACTTCTGCAGGATGTCCTAAAAAAAACGACACTTGGATTTTAGCAGTCCTTTCCTGGCGAGTAAGCAGAATAACTGATGATAACACAGTGTTTCTCAACCTTGGCAACTTGAAGATGTCCGGACTTCAACTCCCAGAATTCCCCAGCAGTGGTTAGGACAGTGTTTCTCAACCTTGGCAACTTGAAGATGTCCGGACTTCAACTCCCAGAATCCCCCAGCCAGCATTCGCTGGCTGGGGGATTCTGGGAGTTGCAGTCCGGACATCTTCAAGTTGCCAAGGTTGAAAAACACTGTGATAACGGAATAACAGAATTGGAAGGCTGGCCGTTCGAATCCCTAGCGCCGTGTCACGGAGTGAGCTCCCGTTACTTGTCCCCGCTTCAGTTCAAAAGCACGTAGAAAATGCAAGTAGAAAAATAGGAGCCACCTTTGGTGGGAAGGGAACAGCGTTCCGTGCGCCTTCGGCATTGAGTCATGCCGGCCACAGGACCACCGAGACGTCTTCGGACAGCGCTGGCTCTTCGGCTTCGAAACGGAGATGAACACTGCCCCCTAGAGTCAGGAACAACTGGCATATATGTGTGAGGGGAACCTTTATACCTTTATTATACCAATCAAAGGGTTGTGATGGCTCCGTGGTTAAAGACGCACAACAGGGAAGATAACAGCCTTCTGGGCACCTCTGGCCAATAGCCATGCTGGCCACATGACCACGGCTTGACCACATGACCACGGCCACATGACCACGGCTGGCCACATGACCACGGTCCTTGGACAACATTGGCCCCCTTTGGCCAAGAAACAGAGATGAGCACCAAACCCCCGAATCGGACTCAGCTGGACCCGGGAAGCCTCGGACTATAATTATACCAATATAAAATGACTCAGAAATAAACGTAGAACATTATTTTATGAATATATTGCTAATGCAGCTATTTACATTTGCATTTTCAGGGGGTGGGTTAATTGTTCTTAACGTGCGGCCCAGCGGCCAGTGTGCAGTACTGCAGGCTAGTTCTGCTGACTGCCGGCTGCCTGCAATTTGGAAGTTCAAATCCCGCCAGGCTCAGGGTTGACTCAAGCCTTCCACCCTTCCGAGGTGGCTCAAATGAGGCCCCAGATTGTTGGGGGAAATACGCTGACTCCGTACACCACTTAGAGAGGACCATAAAGCACTGTGAAGCGGTATATAAGTCTAAGCACCAGGACTATAGTGATTTAAAAAAATACTCTGTAGGATAGCAATAGCAGTAGACTTATATACCGCTTCATAGGGCTTTCAGGCCTCTCTAAGCGGTTTACAGAATCAGCATATCGCCCCCAACAACAATCCGGGTCCTCATTTCACCCACCTCGGAAGGATGGAAGGCTGAGTCAACCCTGAGCCGGTGAGATTTGAACCGCTGAACTGCTGATCTAGCAGTAGCCTGCAGTGCTGCATTTAACCACTGCGCCACCTTGGCTCTTGAACAATGTCAATTGAACAATAGGAACAATGTCATTAGTATGAAACTATAGAAACTGAGGTCGAACATCCAAATTAGCCTCTTTGTAAGCTTCCCGGAGTCACTAAAGGTCAGTTGGGTGATTGTATAAAATTGCTTAAATAAATAAATTCAGCCAGAGCTTGAATCAAAGTAAACATGGAATGTACTGCAACTTTCTTTCCATCTCTCTTTCTCTGATTTGGCATTAAAAAGAGCCGAGGTGGCGCAGTGGTTAGAGTGCAGCACTGCAGGCTACTTCAGCTGACTGCTAGTTCTGCAGTTCGGCTGTTCAAATCTCACCGGCTCAAAGGTTGACTCAGCCTTCCATCCTTCCGAGGTGGGTGAAATGAGGACCCGGATTGTTGTTGGGGGCGATATGCTGACTCTGTAAACCGCTTAGAGAGGCCTGAAAGGCCTATGAAGCGGTATATAAGTCTAACTGCTATTGCTATTGCTATTGCTATCTATCATCTATCTATCTATCTATCTATCTATCTATCTATCTATCTATCTATCTATCTATCTATCTATCTATCTATCATCTATCTATCCATTCTATCTCTATCTATCATCTATCTATATCTATTTATCTATCTATCTATCTATCTATCTATCTATCTATCTATCATCTATCTATCCATTCTATCTCTATCTATCATCTATCTATCATCTATCTATCTATCATCTATCTATCTATCTATCTATCTATCTATCTATCTATCATCTATCTATCCATTCTATCTCTATCTATCATCTATCTATATCTATTTATCTATCTATCTATCTATCTATCATCTATCTATCCATTCTATCTCTATCTATCATCTATCTATCATCTATCTATCTATCATCTATCTATCTATCTATCTATCTATCTATCTATCTATCTATCTATCTATCTATCTATCTATCTATCTATCTATCTATCCATTCTATCTCTATCATCTATCTATCATCTATCTATCTATCTATCTATCTATCTATCTATCTATCTATCTATCTATCTATCTCCTATCTATATCTATCTATATCTATCTCTCCCTCCTCCCTCCCTCCCTCCCTCCCTCCCTCCCTCTCTCTCTCTCTCTCTCTCTCTCATCTATCTATCTATCTGGGTGAAATGAGGACCCAGACTGTGGGGGCGATATGCTGACTCTGTAAACCTCTTAGAGAGGGCTGAAAGCCCTATGAAGCGGTAGATAAGTCTAACTGCTATTGCTATCTATCTATCTATCTATCTATCTATCTATCTATCTATCTATCTATCTATCTATCTATCTATCTATCTATCTATCTATCTTTCTATCTATCTATCTATCTATCTATCTATCATCTATCTATCTATCTAACTATCTTATCTATCTATCTATCTATCTATCTATCTATCTATCTATCTATCTATCTATCTATCTATCTATCTATCTATCTATCATCTATCTATCCATTCTATCTCTATCTATCATCTATCTATCTATCATCTATCTATCTATCATCTATCTATCTATCTATCTATCTATCTATCTATCTATCTATCTATCCATTCTATCTCTATCATCTATCTATCATCTATCTATCATCTATCTATCTATCTATCTATCTATCTATCTATCTATCTATCTATCTATCTATCTATCTATCTATCTATCTCCTATCTATATCTATCTATATCTATCTCTCCCTCCCTCCCTCCCTCCCTCCCTCCCTCTCTCTCTCTCTCTCTCTCTCTCATCTATCTATCTATCTGGGTGAAATGAGGACCCAGACTGTGGGGGCGATATGCTGACTCTGTAAACCGCTTAGAGAGGTCTGAAAGCCCTATGAAGCGGTAGATAAGTCTAACTGCTATTGCTATTAGAGGAATTTCTGGAATCTGTCTAGAAAATTGTACATTTCTGTAAGGTGAACATCTGGCACGAGACGCAACATGAAAGCGGCTTCTTCTTTCTTCTCTCGCTTCTCTTTCCTTCCATCTTTCCCCGCAGGATGGATTTGTTTTTCAAGGGAGCTCAGCCTTTGTCTAAACACGGTTAATTTGAAACAATCGTTTCTGCCACGAGAGAATCCCTGAGGTTAATTTGCTTTCTCTCTTGGCCATCTGTGACCTTCTCGAGAGCTTCCTCCGACACCAACGTTCAACAACATCAGCCGTTGAGGCCGCTTGGAGGTTCCCCTGTGTCCTCAGGGTTGCCCAGGCCCCCTCTTGGCCTCAACAGGGAAGGGACACAGCAGGGAGGAAAACACCCTCCGGGAAGCACAACTCCACAACACAATTCTCTCGGCAGCTCCAAGAAAGCTCCACCCCCATTGGCCGCACTCAGGTGACCCCCGAGGACACAGGGGAACCTCCAAGTGGCCTCAACGACTCTCCAAAAGGATGCAAATGACCAGCTTTGTCTGCGAGGATAAAAATCCATCCAGTCAGAGCTGAAGAAGCTTCTTGGAGCAAAACGTCTCCAAATAAAAAGCAGGAACTCCAGTAGCCACTTGGAAAAAAAAAAGGACCATTTGGTTCATTTAATTTTGAATTTTGGGGCTGGCTGTTCTATCATCGTTTTAGTTTTCCTTAAATTTAACAGGTTCCCCCTTTTTCACTCTGTTCCTTCAACTTTTATTAGCAGAGTTTGCAGATGGGATGTGATTTTTGGCTACCGAGATACGTAGCGTCATCAGAGGCTACCACTGAGGCGGTTTGATGTACAGCCGAGGTGGCGCAGTGGTTAAATGCAGCACTGCAGGCCACTTCAGCTGACTGTTATCTGCAGTTCGGCTGTTCAAATCCCAGTAGGCTCAGGGTTGACTCAGCCTTCCATCCTTCCGAGGTGGGTGAAATGAGGACCCGGATTGTTGTTGGGGGCGATATGCTGACTCTATAAACCACTTAGAGAGGGCTGAAAGCCCTATGAAGCGGTATATAAGTCTAACTGCTATGGCTATTGCTATGTTCTGTCTTCGGCTTTTCAAGCCCTGTGCATCTTCTTACAACCCGGCTTCCTTGATATCTCTTCTACGCAGAGGTTGACAAAACAAGGGGAGTGGATTCAGACTTGTCTCCTGTCCAGAGTTTTGGCAGCGTGGCTGAGTATTCTTTGATGCACCCAGGAGCATTAACAGCGCACACAGAGCCTTAAGACAATGAACAGTGGTTTATTTACAACTATGTACAGGCAAACACATGCAGAAGACAAAACCACTTCCACATCCACCACAGCAGTGGTTCCCAAACTTGGCAACTTTAAGACTTGGGGACTTCAACTCCCAGAATTCTCCAGCCAGCAGAGCTGGCTGGAGAATTCTGGGAGTTGAAGTCCACAAGTCTTAAAATTGCCAAGTTTGGGAACCACTGCACCGCACACAAGGAGAGAACAGAATACATGCTGAGAAAAAGAGGGAAAGCGCCTTCTAAGAGCCACCTATAGATAGACTTGTGTGGACCTCCCATCAGAGTCTTAAAAGAGCCGAGGTGGCGCAGTGGTTAGGGTGCAGCACTGCAGGCCACTTCAGCTGACTGTTATCTGCAGTTCAGCGGTTCTAATCTCACCGGCTCAAGGTCGACTCAGCCTTCCATCCTTCCGAGGTGAGTGAAATGAGGACCCAGACTGTGGGGGGCAAATATGCTGACTCAATTTGCTAAAAAAATTTGTAAACCGCTTAGAGAGGGCTGATAGCCCTATGAAGCGGTATAGAAGTCAAATAAATAAATAAATAAATAAATAGATAGATAGATAGATAGATAGATAGATAGATAGATAGATAGATAGATAGATAGATAAATGGGTTGTTCCGTAGCTGCCATGAATCCACTTTGTTTCATCAGCTTACAAATTTTACATTTTACACCAGCTGGCAGCTATTAAATCCTCAGGGCCTTGACATCTCCCCCTCCCCACCCTCTTCGCCAGCCTGGAGCCCCTCTGCCCCTCCGCTTTCTGGGGCTTCCTGACCTCCCCCTTGGCTTCCATCCAGGACAAGGAGACCTTCTAGCATTGTTCCACCGCTTGGCGTGATCCACATAAACCCCCAACCCTATTAATGGTTGAAACTGATAGTCGCTTCCAGTGGTGGGTTTCAAATTTTTTTGGACCCTCTTCTGTAGGTGTGGCCTGCTTTCCGGGTCCACTGGTGGAACCTCTTCTAACCGGTTCGGTAGATTTGACGGACCGGTTCTACTGAACTGGTAGGAACCCACCTCTGGTCACTTCTTTGTGGAATCCCCTGGCGGTCTCAGTTACATCGGCCATAACGTCCCTCAGCCTTTCCTGAAGCTGAGGTTCCTGACCTTCTCTATCAAAATCATGACTCTTGTTGAAGCTGTTGGGCCGAGCGATGAGCTCGGTCAGCCTCATTTCCCAGAGCCAGCAGAGGAAACGCCTTCAGCCCCCTCGCTGGAAATACTGGGAATGAGGGCCGAGGCAGTTCCATTTGAGATTCCGGGACCCCTGGGCTCCTCCGGACGGAGCAAAGGTGGCGCTTCGTGGAGTTTGTAGGATGGAAGCTCTCCTCATGAGGTCTCAAGAGCCGAGGTGGCGCAGTGGTTAAATGCAGCACTGCAGGCTACTTCAGCTGACTGCAGTTCTGCAGTTCGGCTGTTCAAATCTCACCGGCTCAGGGTTGACTCAGCCTTCCATCCTTCCGAGGTGGGTAAAATGAGGACCCGGATTGTTGTTGGGGGCAATATGCTGACTCTGTAAACCGCTTAGAGAGGGCTGAAAGCCTTATGAAGCGGTATATAAGTCTAACTGCTATTGCTATCTTATCTATCTATCTATCTATCTATCTATCTATCTATCTATCTATCTATCTATCTTCTATATCTATCTTATCTATTATCTATCCATCCAAGGCTCAAGATTGACTCAGCCTTCCATCCTTCCGAGGTGGGTGAAATGAGGACCCGGATGTTGTTGGGGGCGATAGGCTGACTCTGTAATCAGCTTAGAGAGGGCTGAAAGCCCTATGAAGCGCTATATAAGTCGAACTGCTATAGGTCCCGGCTTGGGGCCAGAAGAGACCCTGGGCTGGGCCTTTCACCTGTGCAAAGGTGAGAACTGCAGAGAGAGAGAGAGATAAGTGTCTCTTCCGGAAGTCAGCCACACTGGCTGTGCCCACCTACAAATGTTTTTCTCAGCCACGGAGGGTGTGTGGGAATTGATGCATGAAGCCCCTTGGAGCAGTCGAGAACATTCCGGCGCTTGGTGGGCAGAGAAACATCTCAATCAGCCCACCCCCCCAATTCTTCCCTGCAGCCTTCCCAGTGTGATCTCATCCAGGACTGTCTCACCCGCTGAGTCTCTCCTTTCTGCCCCTTTCCACGGGGACTCAGCATAGAGGGCGACAGAGTTGGAAGGGGCCTTGGAGGTCTTCTAGTCCAGCCCCCTTCTCGAGCAGGAGACCCTCTGCCATTCCAGACAAGTGGCTGTCCATTCTCTTCCTTTACCCTCTCCTCCCTCCTTCCGTTGTTGTGTTTACTTATTTTCCCCTTCACCCTGATGGATTTTCAGGGTGGAATTCAAACAAACCCAGTTCCATATTTCCATAGAAATAAATTCCCTCCTCCGCATTTTATTTTCATTGCAATAGTTCCCCATATGCCATATTTTAACTGTACATTTGTAGATTAATGCTCTTCTGTCTGTCCCTTTCCCTCCCTCTGTAATCTTTTATTCATAGCCCTTTTCTCACCAACCATGAAATCGCCCCCACGTCTCGAAGGACACAGATTCCTCTTTGTTCTCAAGGGTCTCACCCGTTCATCTCCACGCTGCCTGGTCTCTTCTTAAAGGCCTCCAGTCATTGGAGCCCCCACAACCTCTGGAGGAAAATTGTCCCACTGAGGGATTGTTCCCCATGGACTCACAACCCTCGGCCTCTGCTGCCCACTCTCTCTCTGTGTGTGTGTGTGTGTTTGTGTGAGTAGGCTTGCACCACGAAGAACAAGCTAGACAGAGAGGATACTTGTGGGAAGCTCTTGGCAAGACCCCCTGGGTGCCTGGACCCCTGGAAGGGTCTGCAGCCTCCTGGCAGAGAAGAGAAGAGGAATAGAATAGGACAGTGGTTTCCAAACTTGGCAACTTTAAGACTTGTGGACTTCAACTCCCAGAATTCTGGGAGTTGAAGTCCACCAATCTTAAAGTTGCAAAGTTTGGGAACCACTGGAATAGGAATAGAATTGGAATAGGAATAGAATGTAGAATAGAATAAGAATAGAATAGGACAGAGTTGGAAGGGACCTTGGAGGTCTTCTAGTCCAACCCCCTGCCTAGGCAGGAAACCCTATATTGTTCCAGACAAATGGCTATCCAACATCTTCTTAAAGACTTCCAGTGTTGGGGCATTCACAACTTCTGGAGGCAACTTCTGTTCCACTGATTAATTGTTCTCCCTGTCAGGAAATTTCTCCTCGGTTCTAAGTTGCTTCTCTCCTTGATTAGTTCCTGCTTTGCATCATCTTCTCCCCCTGCTTAGAAAAACACATTTCTTCCTTTTTAGAACCGCAAAGCCACCGGGGGGGGGGTCTTTTGGGAGGCGTCTCAGGGATGAGGACTAAGGGAGCCCGTGAAAAGTTTTTGCCTTTGTTATCAAAAAAGTAAAATTAAAAAAAGCAGCCAACAGTCCAATGTTCGTTTTTCAGAAGAGGCCAGCAGCCTCTCAGGTGTCTCTTCTGGTGGCCCCGATCTTGGCTTTAGCTAAAGGGGTTTCAGGTGAGGAGAGTCGGGGGGGCTCCTCTGTCTTCCTTCTCGGGGGTCTTGGAGAGTCAAAGGGAGCTGGCCACAGCACCAGCCCCCCTGGATGTCGTAGGTGGTGGGAAGCGGGGTCTTCACACCTCACAGATGCCGTTCTGTCCCACCAGGGTCTCCTCCGTCCCTGGCGTCCTGGGGTCCTGAGGATGGGGACTCTCGTTCACGGGGTCCTTTGTGGGGGGAGAGGAAGGAGAAAGAGGGGGGGAGTAGAGCCAGCAGCCTCCCCGGGTGCTCAGGGGGCTTCTGCGACCCGGCCCTTCCAAAGGGTTACCTTTGGAGCAAAGTCCTTCCGGAAGATGTGAGCCATGATCCCGGCCGCCAGCGCGTCTCCCAGGACGTTGGTCATGGTCCGTAGCCGGTCCCTGGGGAGGGAAGCGCAGGTGGATCAATGGGGGAATCCCTCCTCCCCCCCCACAGGAGATTCCAGAGAATGGATCCCAAGGGCCTCCTCCAGGAGGATCCCTTGAAGGGGGGGGGGCTGCTCAAATAAGTTACAGAAGAATGAGAGGGGGAACTCAGAAGAAAAGATACAATACGTATAAAAGGGGGAAAAAGGGGGGAAGGAAAAACAGAAAACGGAAGAAAAATAGTACCCCAAAGGGAGCAAAGAGATAAGAAAAAAATGGCTAGGAAAGGAGGAAGGTGGTAGGAAAGAAAGATATTAGTAGAAAATGAAATATGTTGATGCTGCTGCTGATATATAGTTAAATAAGACAATGTCGTTAGGTGTCAATAATCAGTTAAGTAAAATGCTTGCTATATTAAAATGGAACTTGATGATATCGGCTACATACAGAAATTGGGAATAACAAATGGAAAATGAAATGATAAGGCCGGTATAGTTTTTCTCTGAAAGGGCGAAAAATGATTTTGTTAAGAAAAATTGGAAATATGGGAGGAAAATAATGGGGCCGAAATTGGAAATGATCATGTGGTGTAAAAATAATTATGTATAAGAGAGAATGGAAAAAAGGGGGAAAAACCCCAGGTGACACTTTGTTTGCAAAGAGGTTTTAAAATTTGTAACAAATAAATAAATAAATAAACTTTATTGGGGGGAAAAAGAGGATTGCTTGAAGGAACATCTGGAGTTTCCGTATTTCTCGGGGTCTCAAAGGTGTTTTTTTCTTTTCCAAGAGGCAACTGGAGTTTCTGCTTTTCCCCCCTTTTCTCATCCGAGAAGCTCCTTCCGCTCTGACTGGAGGGAGGGGAAGGATTGATGCTCCTTGAAGGCAAAGCTGGCCATTGGCGGCCTTTTTAGGGGGTCGTTGAGGCCGCTTGGAGCTGAAGAAGCTTCTTGGATGAGAAGCAAAACGTCTTCAGAGAAAAACCTCCTGAAAAAAAAAACCCCTTTGGGACAAGCAGGACCAGGATGACGGAGAACCTCCGCAGGCATCTACTCCAGATGTTCTCCAAGTGACGCCAAGGCTGTTTTGTGCCAAGCTGGACAAGGAAAGAAGGAAGGAAGGAAGGAAGGAAAAAAGAAAGAAAAAGAAAGAAAGAGAGAGAGAGGGAAAATAAATAAATAAATAAATAAAGAGGAAGGAAGGAAAGAAAGAAAAAGAGAGAGAGAGAGAAAAAGAGAGGGAGAAGGAAAGAAATAAAGAAAGGAAGGTGAAAGAAAGAAGGAAGGAAAGAAAAAGAGAGAGGAAAAATAAATAAATAAAGAGGAGGGAAGGAAAGAAAGAGTAAGAGAGAAAGAGAAAAAAGAGAGGGAGAAAGAAAGAAAAAAGAAAGGAGGGAAGAAGGAGAAAGAAGGAAAAAAGGAAGGAAAGAAAGAAAGAAAAAGAAAAAGAGAGGGGGAAAGAAATAAATAAAGAGGAAGGGAGGAAAGAAAGAGAAAGAGAGAGAAAAAGAGAGTGAGAAAGAAAGAAAGAAAGAAAGAAAGAAAGAAAGGAAGGGAAGAAAGAAAGAAAGAAAAAGAGAGGGGGAAAGAAATAAATAAAGAGGAAGGAAGGAAAGAAAGAGAAAGAGAGAAAAAGAGAGGGAGAAAGAAATAAAGAAAGGAAGGAAGGAAAGAAAGAAAGAAAGAAAAAGAGAGGGGGAAAGAAATAAAGAGGAAGAAAGGAAAGAGAAAAAGAGAGGGAGAAATAAAGAAAGGAAGGAAGAAGGAGAAAGAAAGAAGGAAGGAAGGAAAGAAAAAAGAAAAAGAGAGAGGGGGAAGAAATAAATAAAGAGGAAGGGAGGAAAGAAAGAGAAAGAGAGAGAAAAAGAGAGTGAGAAAGAAAGAAATAAATAAAGGAAGGAAGGAAGGAAAGAAAGAAAGAAAGAAAGAAAGAAAGAAAGAAAAAGAGAGGGGAAAAGAAATAAATAAAGAGGAAGGAAGGAAGGAAAGAGAAAGAGAGAAAAAGAGAGGGGGAAAGAAATAAAGAGGAAGAAAGGAAAGAGAGAAAAAGAGAAGGAGAAAGAAAGAAGGAAGGAAGGAAAGAAAGAAAGAAAAAGAGAGAGGAGGAAAGAAAGAAATAAAGAGGGAGGAAGGAAGGAAAGAGAAAAAGAGAGGGAGAAAGAAAGAAAAAGGAAGGAGAAAGAAAGACGGAAGGAAGGAAAGAAAGAAAGGAAAAGAGAGAGGGGAAAAGAAATAAATAGAGGAAGAAAGGAAAGAAAGAGAGAGAGAAAGAGAGGGAGAAAGAAAGAAAGGAAAGAAGGAGAAAGAAAGAAAGAAAGAAAGAAAGAAAGAAAGAAAGAAAAGAAATCCCCCCAGCCTCCTCTCCCTCTAGGGGAAAATGGGGCTTCACTCTCTTCATCTGGCAGAATTCCTCCTTCTTTACTTGCAGGCTCTTCATGGCCCAACAACCTTCGACCATCATCCTCGCGGGGGGGGGGGGGGGGTGGTTGCTGCCTGCTGATAACTGATGCCGTTACCTAGTCGGGCCATGAGACGCCTGCCAGCCGAGAGAGAGAGAGAGCCCCAGAGACCCCCCCCCCTGAGCTGTGCGTCTCTCTCGCCCTCCCCGGGGGTGGGGTGGGGGAGACTCACAGGGCCCAGTCGATGGCGATGATCAGCGTGATGTCTTCGGTGGGGAGGCCGACGGAGGTGAGCACAATGACCATGGTGACCAGGCCCGACTGGGGAATCCCGGCGGCCCCGATGCTGGCGGCCGTGGCTGTGATGCTGCGGGGACAGAGAGAGAGGAGCAGAGGGCCGGGCTTGCAAAGAACGCTCGGCCGTAGGCGGCTGACCCAGACACAGCTGACGGACCCACGTGTAAAATCACCCCAAATGTTTATTGCCATCTTCTTTTAACCTCCCCTTGATCCCTCGCGGGGTGGAGCCTGGGCGACTGGAGCCGACTGCATGCTGGCCGGGTGCCTTTCCTGTTGCCAGGGCGGAGTTCTGTTCGGCAGACAAGACTCTCATTGTGCCCAGAGAGAGAAATACAGTATCTGCCTCTACCCAGGATCGAACTCCAGATTGTGAGTGGAGAGCTCCACCTCTAGGCCCCCCACCCCACTCGGAGCTCTTCTGGTGCTTCTTCCTGACAGCCCCCCACCCCCCCGTGGTTTCAGTGGGGTGGGGCCCCCCATCTTCTTCACCTGGGCACCTTAAGGGAAGACGGAGGACCCCCACAGCCAGGACTAATCATGGAGCTTAAACATAAGATGAACGGTTGCAGGAACTTTGCAAGGACCGGGGGAGACAGGATGACAGTCTCCCAATATTTGAGGAAGGGGCTGCCCCAGAGAGGAGTTAGGGGGGTCCAGCTGTTCTCCAAAGCCCCCGAAGGCCAGAGAAGGAAGAATGGATGGAAACTGACCAAGGAGAGATTCAACCTGGAAATAAGGAGGGATTTCCTGACCGTGAGAACCATCAACCCATGGAAGAGAAGTTGCCTTCAGAAGTTGTGGGAGCTTCATCCCTTGGAGGCTTCCAAGAAGAGACTCAACTGCCCTCTGTCAGAAATGGCGTGGAGTCTCCTGCTTGGGCAGGAGGGTTGGACTAGATGACCTCCAAGGTCCCTTCCGACTGTTAAGAATTATTCTAATCATGGCAGCGGTGTCTGGGATAGTCTTCGAAGGGCTGAGCTGGCCTCCGGGCAGAGGAGAGACCACCAGACCCCCTCACCTGATGGTGATCAGCTGTCCCAGGTCCAGGTCGTACTCGTTCACTTGGGCGATGAAGATGGCGGCCACCGCCTCGTAGAGCGCCGTCCCGTCCATGTTGATGGTCGCTCCGACGGGGAGGATGAAGCGGACGATGCGCTTGTCGATCCGGTTGTTCTCCAGGAGGCAACGCAGGGTGATGGGCAGCGTGGCCGAACTGGGGGAGACAGAGGGGGGGACGATTGTTAGGGGAAGCCCTGTACCCCCCCCAGCACCGAGAGAGAGAGGGCGGGGGACACGCAACAGAAGCAACTGGGGAGGAGGACAGGCAGGGACCTCAACACCAGTGGTCTCCAACGTTGGCAACTTTAAGACTTGTGGACTTCAACACCCAGAGTTCCTCAGCCAGCAAAGCTGGCTGAGGAACTCTGGGAGTTGAAGTCCACAAGTCTTAAAGTTGCCAACGTTGGAGACCACTGGTCTAGAAGACTTCCAAGGTCCCGCCCACCTCTATTCTGATTTGCTGTCTGAGGAACTCTGGGAGTTGAAGTCCACAAGTCTTAAAGTTGCCAACGTTGGAGTCCACTGCTCAACACAACTGCGCAGACAGAAGGTCCTGGGAAAAGGCCTCCCCCTCCGTCCTCAAGGTGCAAACCCTGTGGGTGGGGGGTGTCCCTGGGCAGGAAGTGGGGAGCCAAATGATTCCCGTCCTCCCCCCACCCCCTTTTGGAATTCCTCTGCAAGAGCTCCAAGGTCTTGGAAGGACCAACGCTCAGCTTCATGAGAAGAAGAACTAGAGGTGACACGATAGCAGCTTTCCAACATCTGAGGGGCTCCCCAAAAACGGAGAAGAAGGTGAGGGGAGGTCCACCCCTTCTCCAAAGTCCCCGAAGGCAGGACGGGAAGCGACAGGTGGAAACCGATCAAGGGGAGAAGCGACCTGGGTTTGAGGCGAAGCTTCCTAACCAGGAGGACAATGTCCAAGTGGGACAGAAGTTGCCACCAGAAGTTGTGGTTGCGTCATCACTGGAGGTTTCTGAGAAGACATTGGACGGCCACCTGTCTGGAATGGGGGGGGGGGCTTTTGCTCAAGCAGGGGGCTGGACTGGCGGACCTCCAAGGTCCCACTGTTAAGGCTGCAGAGCAGGGGTGGGTTTCTTGCCCCGTTCCAACCGGTTCAGTTGGAACGAGGCCGGCGGTGTCCTCGCGCATGTGTGCGGCATCATCGCGCACGTGTGCGGTGCGTGCATGCACGTGCGCGGCGCACACATGCGTACTAGCGTCTGTGCGATGCTCCAGCTGCTCCTGGAGGATCGCGCAGGCGCTGTATGCGTCCTGCGCATGCGTGGAAGCGCAGAATACATCAAAACTGGGTAAGGAGCGGGCGCGGGCACGTGGGCGCGCGCAGGCGCGGGGGGGAGCCTTCGCCGTTCCCGGAAGTTACTTACTTCCGGGTTCGGCGACCAACCGGTTCGCAGGAACCGCCGCGAACCGGTTGAAACCCACCCCTGCTGCAGAGGGAGCTCCGCTGGAGGGGACCAGTGAGACCCAACCTCATCTTGAAGTGTCACTGAGACATTCCCAGGAACGCTGCTCCCTTCACGCCTGTCCTCAGGATGTGGCTTTGACAGGTAAACTGCCTCTGAACAGGGGAGCTTCGTTTAACGACCGACATAGGGATGAATGTCTATGGAGATTCTCAATCATCCAACTCATGGTTGGATGGACTTATTCTGGACTTATTCTTGAAAGACGTTTCACTTCTCGTCAAGAAGCTTCTTCCGCTCTGACTGGGTGGTGAGGAACGATTTATCCTCCTTGCAGACAGCTGGTCATTTGCTGCCTTCTAGAGGGTTGTTGAGGCCGCTTGGAGATTTATCTGTTACCCGAGTGGCGCAAATGGTTCTTGTAGTCTGCGAGTATTCTGGAGACCCGAGAAAAACTATAGACTACAGGAACCATTTGCACCTCTCTGGTGACCTTGAGGACAACAGATAAAAACCTCCAAGCGGCCTCAAGGGCTCTCTAAGAAGGGTGCAAATGACTCGCTGCCTGCGAGGAGGATAAATCCTTCCAAACGCCTTCAAAGGAAAACCAGACAGTTCCTGAAAAAGCACCTTGGGGATCGGGGTGAAGTCGTGCCAGGCCTCCCCGTTGGCTGCCCTCGGAGACGTCGGAGGCTTCCTAGGCCGGTGGGTCCGTCAAGGGGGCAGCATCGTGCCCACAGTGCCCCGAGGGAAGCAGAAGCCCAACAGCCCATCTGACCCACCGGTTGGCGGCCCCTGCGGGGGTCGGTACCTGGAGGAGGTGGCCAGGGCGATCAGCAGCGCTTGGAGGATCCCCCGGATGAAGGGGAAGGGGTTTTTCCGGGTGAGGAGGAGGAAGAGGAGGGGCAGGACGCAGAGGGCGTGGATGGCCAGCCCGATCACCACCGTCATGGCGTAGAGGCCCAGCTTCTTCCCCGTCAGCGTTGGGTTCTCCATCTCCAAGATCTTCCCAGCGATCAGGAAGACGATCCCGAAGGGGAAGTACCTGCACACAGGAGGCAGCGGAATCGGCCCGGGAGACTGTCGGGAGGGGGCTCCCCCCCCCTCTGCTGGGCAAGGGTGGCTGGGGGCAGAGGCCGGATCCCCAGGGCGCGATGGGGGGAGGAAGGCTGGGTGGGGAGGGGGCCCGGGCGGAGGAGAAGGTGGGCTGTTCAAGGCCATCTGCCCTCCGAGGTCCAGGACACCTGAAGGCCTGGTAGCCAGAGGCTCCTAGTGGCCACCGAGAGGCCTCCTAGCAGGACAAGGGCTGATGCCCCATATTCTCTTAGGGGTTTTTCCCTCACCCTTGTACCCCCCTTCTGTCTCCAAAGCTCCATGGGGCCCTTGGCCCACCTCACAAATAGCCATAAGGACCTTCTTCTCCTCTTTCTCCTCCTCCTCCTCCTCCCCCTCCCCCTTTTCCTTCTCTTCTCTCCTCCTTCCCTCCCTTTCCTCCTCCTTCTTCTCCTATCTGTTCTCAACTTCCCTCCCTCTCCTCCTTCCTTCTCTCCTTCTCTCCCCTTCTTCCCTCCCCTCCTCCTTCCTTCTCTCCTCCTCCCCTTCTCCTTTTGCTCCTCCTCTTCCCTCCCTCTCCTCCTCACCTTCTTCCCTCCCTCTCCTTCTCCTTTTTCTCTTCTCCTCCTCCCCCTTTTCCTTTCTCCTCTCCCCTCCTTCTGCTCCTCCTCTCCCCTCCCCCTCCCTCTCCTCCTCCTCCCCTTCTTCCCTCCCTCTCCTCCTTCCTCCTCCTTCTCTCCCCTCCTTCCCTCCCTTCTCCTCCTCCTTCCCTTCTTCTTTTCCTCCTATCTCCTCTCACCTTCACTTCCTCTCCTCCTTCCTTCTCTCCTCCTCTCCCCTTCTTTCTTCCCTCTCCTCTTTCCTCCTCCTTCCTTCTCTCCTCCTCTCCCCTTCTTCCCTCCCTCTCCTCCTTCCTCCCCTTCCTCCTCTCCTCCTCTCCCCTTCTTCCCTCCCTCTCCTTCTCCTTCTGCTCCTCCTCTTCTCCCCTTCTTCCCTCCATTCCTCCTTTCTTCTCTCCTCCTCTCCCCTTCTTCCCTTCCTCTCCTTCTGCTCCTCCTCCTCGCCCCTTCTTTCTTCCCTCTCCTCTTTCCTCCTCCTTCCTTCTCTCCTCCTCTCCCCTCTCCTCCTCCTCCTCCTCCTCCTCCTCCTCCTCCTCCTCCTCCTCCTCCTCCTCCTCCTCCTCCTCCATCATATCTCTGGCTGTCCTGAAGGTTGCAGAGCCAGGTATGGGAAGGGAAGCCCCTCTTGCCAGAGAGGGGGGGAGCAAGGGCTCCCTGGGAATTCCTCCAGGCAAAACCAGTCATCCAGGAGGACCTCCGTCTTTCTGCTTGCCATCGCCACCTTGGGGGCCTGGGCACAGCTGCCCACTGACCCAGGGTAGAGCTGGGGCAGCACAAGGGATGGCCGGAGAGGGGGGGGGGCATAACAGCCGGCAAAAGAGACAGGGGAGATTTGGTGCTGACAGAGCTGCTCGTTCCCCTTCAGGCAGACCTACCATAACGTGGAATTCGCTCAGCCGGCCATCTTCCTTCCCTGGCTCTGCCTGGCAGCCCTGCCTTCCCCCAAGCGTTTCCACGACCCACCAGCCCGCCCGGCTGGCACACTCCTTCCCGGCAGGTGTGCAAGCACGACCCCAGGGCGCCAGCTCTAGCAAGGACTGGCATTGTGCCCCCAATGAAAGGGGCTGCCCCAGACCTCCCCCCCACCCCCCATTTTCAGCTTTGGGGCAGGTACCCCTAACACGACTGGGGAATCTGGGAGGGGGCTGGAAAGTCTAGCAGGGGGAAAATCCTTCAGCTGGCTGCCCGTCTGACGACCGGGGGGCAACGCTGTTTGGCCTGGGGATGGGGGGGGGGGGGCTGGGACTTACCATGTCGCCATGGCCACGATCTTCATCACGGCCTCATTCAGGCACTGGCAGACGTTAACCAGGGGCGCCCCGCGCTCCCCCATCTTCCCCAGGAGGAGGCCTGGAAGGAGAACCAGGGTTAGGCCCTCGTTATGGGGGGGGGCGTTCATTTTTGACTGGGAGGGAGACCACCAGGAGCCCCCCGGTGAAAACCAGGCTGGAAGGGAAGGAGGGAGGGAGGGAGGGCAATTCCCGTCTCCCCCGTGGCCACGAAAACCTCCTGGCGTCTTGCAGAGAGGACGGCCGCCCAAGGGGAGGGTCCTCCCCTCCACTGTTGAGGTGCCAGGGCGGGGAAGAGCCAGCCATGGAGGGCAGCATTGGAAACGACCTCCCTGAGGCACATCCACCTCCCCGCCAAGCCCAACGGACTCCAGGAGGGTTGTGAGCCGTGTGGCACAGTGGTTAGAAGGCAGTACTGCAGGCCACTTCTACTGGCTGCCTTCAATTTAGCAGGTGGAATCCCACCAGGCGCAAGGTGGACTCAGCCTTCCCTCCTTCCGAGGTGGGTAAAAATTAAGACCCAGATTGTGGGGGGCAAAAGGCTGACTCCGTAAACCGCTTAGAGAGGGCTGTAAAAGCACCGTGAAGTGGTATATAACAATAGCAATAGTTAGACTTATATACCGCTTCATAGGGCTTTCAGCCCTCTCTAAGCGGTTTACAGAGTCAGCATATCGCCCCCAACAACAATCTGGGTCCTCATTTTACCCACCTCGGAAGGATGGAAGGCTGAGTCAACCCTGAGCCTGGTGGGATTTGAACAGCCGAACTGCTGAACTGCAGTCAGCTGAAGTAGCCTGCAGTGCTGCATTTAACCACTGCGCCACCTCGGCTCATATAAGTCTTAAGTGCTATTGCTATTGCTCTCCATCCCTTCCTCCGTCCGTCCCTCATCATCTCTAAATTTTGTTCGTTCGTTCGTTCGTTCCTTCCTTCCTTCCTTCCTCCTTCCCTCCCTTCCTTCCTTCCCTCCCTCAGTCCCTCCCAGTGGTGAGAAAGCAGCATTGCAGGCCAACTCTGCCCACTGCCAGCAGTTCATTCCTGACTAGCTCAAGGTTAACTCAGCCGTCCCTCCTTCCCAGGTGGGTGAAACGAGGACCCAGATTGTTGGGGGGAACAAGAGGCTGACTCCGTAAACCGCTTAGAGAGGGCTGCAAAGCACGTGAAGCAGTATATAAGTCTACTTAATAAATAAATAAATAAATAAATAAATAAATAAATAAATAAATAAATAAATATAAGTCTAAGGGCTATTGTGCTGTCAGATCTCCCGTTATGGCCCTTCGGCTTCGCTTCACATTGATGGCCTCCTGCCGTAGAAATGTGGGGGGGAGAGGGCCGTAGATCAGGGAGGGGGGATGACAGGGACCAGACTGGGTGCCCACCGGAGAAAACAGGTTGAGGGATCCAGGGGGACGAGGGCAGAACGGAAGGCAAAAGCCCGCCAGAGAGTCTCTATGGAGATTCTCCCTCATCCAGGCCATGAGACAGGATTGCAGCCATCTTTCCTTTTGGATCTCTGGCCTGCCACACTTTCTATTATTCTGCTATGGCTTTTTCTATGGTGGGAAAATGGGATTGTACGGAGTTAGATGCCATGTAGCCATAACAACATCCTTTCTAGAAAACCAAGGTCATCTTTTGTCTCTGCACCTCTGCACCTGACCGGAACTGGATGGGTGGAAGCGGCCAGTGTGGGAGATGGGACCATGGGATGGACTGGTGGGTGTGGGGGGCAAGATCTTGAACTTTCAACTGGGTGGGGAAAACCGGGAAGCTTTCGGATTCGGGTTTCCCCAGATGTGCCAACACGGCTCTCTTCATCAATTGGGACTTTGAGGAATCCTTTGCCTCCGACTCTGATTTAATTTTGGACGCTATTTGGGACCCTGACACCATGGCTGCCCCCAAAGGTGCTTTTCCAGGAAGCAACTGGACTTTCTGGTTTTTTTTTTCCCCTTTGAAGAAGTCTCATCCAAGAAGCCGAGGTGGCGCAATGGTTAGAGTGCAGTACTGCAGGCCACTTCAGCTGACTGCTATCTGCAGTTCGGCTGTTCAAATCTCACCAGCTCAGGGTTGACTCAGCCTTCCATCCTTCCGAGGTGGGTGGAAATGAGGACCCGGATTGTTGTTGGGGGCGATATGCTGACTCTGTAAACCGCTTAGAGAGGGCTGAAAGCCCTATGAAGCGGTATATAAGTCTAACTGCTATTGCTATTCACCTCTGACTGGATGGTGGAGAATGGAAGAATTTATACCAGGGGTGAAATGCTCTGAAGTCTGCTACCGGTTCGCTTCGCTACCGGTTCGCTTGGGGGGACAGGCACACTGCAGGCGCTACCACGCGGCGCTGAAAAGGGAGCATTAAGAAGCCTTTTCTGCAAAGGTAAGCAGAACAACGAGGGGGAGGAAGAGCTGTGCCGCATGATTTAGATCAGTGTTTCTCAACCTTGGCAACTTGAAGATGTCTGGACTTCAACTCCCAGAATTCCCCAGCCAGCGAATGTTGAGAAACACTGGTTTAGATTATAAATGCTGCGAATATAAATTGTTCGGCACAGCTGATTGTCACATAGCTGATTGTCGGAATAGCATTTCTCCCCTGAATTATGCTCCTTGCAGACAGCTGGTCATTTGCACCCTTTTAGAGGGTCGTTGAGGCCTCTTGGACCCCTCAACAGAGGGGGAGGGATATGACATCATCTACCTCCAGCCTACAACACAGTTGCAGCATTTTTTACTACCAGTTTGGACGAACCAGTACGAACCGGTAACATTTCTCCCCTGAATTATACTCCCTTGCAGACAGCTGGTCATTTGCATCCTTGTTAGAAGGACGTTGAGGCCTCTTGGACCCCTCAACAGAGGGGGAGGGATATGACATCATCTCCCTCCAGTCTACAACACGGTCCCAAGAAGCCCACTCCCCATTTGCCCCACTCAAGTAACCCTGGGGACACCTGGGATAAACCTCCAAGTGGCCTCAAGGACCCTCTAAAAGGATGCAAATAGCCAGCTTTGTCTGCAAGGAATATCAACCCTTCCATTCTCCATCCATCCAGTCAGAGCTGAGGAAGCTCCTTGGGTGAGAAGGGAAACCTCTTCAGAGAAAGAACAGTCCAGTTGCCTCCTGAAAAAAGAACCACCAAAGAGGCACCAAACTTTGCTACCGAAACACCTGATTCGAGTCATACCGGAGACTGGCTGGAGGACCGAGGAGGGGAAGGGAAAATTGCTGGGTTCAGGCAGGAATATTCAGATCTGGCTTTGCTCCCTTGGTGAAAGGATCTCTTTCCTCTACAAATGCAGCCAAGGGTCTTCCTTTCCTAAATGCCCAAGATGGGACAGGGATGACATGGACTTCGGCACCCATAATCCCCACCAGCAAAGCTTCTGGGAGCGGCATCTGGGCTTACAGGATGCCGACATCTCCTCTTATATATTGACCGACGTATGTGGATTTCATAGAGTCTTGGGATTTTCTGACATTTAATATTAAGACAAGGAATTCAAGGCTGCCTTGAATTCCTTCTCTCCCGCTCATTTCCCTTGGCTGTTAGTTGGCCGGATTCTTGCAGAGTCCTTCTTTAGGGGAGGAAGAAAAAGGGGCAGGCTCCATCCTCCCCCCCCACAGGAACCCCAGAGATGGGGCGGGGGCTGCCCTGCCCCTAGCAGTGACGGACGTACCGACCGTGGCCGAGAAGAGGACGATGCCCAGGACGTTCATCTCGTTGTTGCTCCAGGGAGAGCCTCGTAGATCATCTCTGGCGAGGGAGTGATCTCCAGCAAAACGGGACGCTGGATCTCCGGGTTCCGGGATCGGGAACCAAGTAAATGAAGCTGAAAGAGGAGCTGACCTTCTTTGGGACCCCGGGGGATTTCACGACGGGGATGAGGACAGTCCGATACTGGAAGGCAAAGAAAGTCGGGAGATCGGCTGGGATTTTACGTGGTGGGAATCTTGCAGGCTGAGGACCGGAGGGCGTTGGGGGTGGCCGGAAGGGACCAGGGAGGGGGCCCCTCCTCCCTCACTCCCCCTCCACCATGATTTTCGCACCAGCCCTTCATCGGGGCCAATGATGAAGAAAAAGAGGGAGGGAGGAAAGGAGGGATCCCCACAGATATCAAATGTATCTGACAAAAGGCACCTGTCAGGAAAAGTTTGGGCCCCCCACACTGAGGTGGCTAGATGATCTCTAAGGCCCCCCTCCATCCGGGATCCTACAGGCGATTGGCTCCTCCCTGGTATGTCTGACTCCCGTTGTGGTGGGAAGCAGGTGACGGCATCCCCTCCCCCTCCCTGCCAACCCCCAAGTCTTAAGGGGGTAGCAGCTGGGACCCCGGAGTGAAGAGAGGCCACTGTGGGCCAGAAGCTCACCTGCTGGAAGGAAGCCTCCACCAGGTTGGAAGGGAACATATTTCTGCGGAAGACGAGGAGGAACGGGGGTAGGAGAGGACCAGGGAGGAAGAACGAACGCGTCGTAAGTCTCGAGTCTCTTCGCCCCCACAAAAGAGCTCAGTCTAGGCTGCCTTGAATTCCTTCTCTCCCGCTCATTTCCCTTGGCTGTTAGTTGGCCGGATTCTTGCAGAGAGCTTAAGCTTTACGATCACTTCAACTGCCTAATTCTCCTGATCTCCCCCTTGCTTCCCCTTGGGCCCATTTCTCAAGTGTGTGTGTGTGTGTGTGTGTGTGTGTGTGTGTGTGTGTGTAGTAAAGAGCCTCCCACCTTGGGATTAAAACAAACCTTGGACCCACGGACGATCCCCCTGGAGAAGACCCCATTGGCCCCTCACCGAGCAACGGAGACTCAGTCCTTCTCCTCAACACTTTCAAGAAATTACCCACTTCCACCTTCGAAGTCAGAAGCCCCCCTGGTGGAAGAGCCTTTCGACTGTCAGCCTCCCACCCTTTCCCTCTCCTTGGGGGTCTTCCCGTCCTTTGCCTCGGCTCCCAACAAGGGGAAATGAGGACTTTTTAAATAACTTCACCAGCGTTTAGTCAAGGGGAGCCATTCCATCGAGTGAGGACCATCTTCTCTTCGGCCTTCGCAGCCAGGCGGTCTCTACACCATGGATAAATCCTCCGGGTGGGTCCCACCCGCCCAACTGCTGCCCTCCCTGCTCGAGCCCCCTGGGCACTGCCAGGAAGCTGAAGAACCGCAGTCTTGAAGCTGCCACCCGCCCGAGGGGCCGAGGGAGGCTGTCCGGGCAGGGCTACCTGATGAGGTCCAGAAGGGCGTCGGCCGAGCTGAGCACCACTTTGCCCACCGAGTGCTCCTCCTTCTGGGCAGCGGCGCCCGGGTGGATGCTGAGGACCAGCACGATGCCCGTGGTGACGGCCATGAAGGTGGTCCAGAGGTAGTAGGTGATGGTCAGCAGGCCCATCTTGCCGCAGACGCGGGACTCCATGGTGGCCAGGCCGGACATGAGGCTGCAGGGGGCAGAGACAGACGGGCAGAGACTGGCATGGGGGACGGAGGAAGACCAGCTGGGCTGCCTCCCCCCCCCCACGAGTGGTCTCCAACCTTGGCAACTTTAAGACTTGTGGACTTCAACTCCCAGAGTTCCTCAGCCAGCTTTGCTGGCTGAGGACTCTGGGAGTTGAAGTCCACAAGTCTTAAAGTTGCCAAGGTTGGAGACCACTGGTCTAGAAGACTTCCAAGGTCCCGCCCACCTCTATTCTGATTTGCTGGCTGAGGAACTCTGGGAGTTGAAGTCCACAAGTCTTAAAGTTGCCAAGGTTGGAGACCACTGGTCTAGAAGACTTCCAAGGTCCCGCCCACCTCTATTCTGATTTGCTGGCTGAGGAACTCTGGGAGTTGAAGTCCACAAGTCTTAAAGTTGCCAAGGTTGGAGACCACTGCTCTACACACATGGGAACAGCAAGGGCTCAGGTTGCCACAAGGCAAGGTCAAAAAAGGCAAGATGGCGGCCGCAATGGTCACAATCCAACTCTCGGTCTTTCTGCAAAGCCCCTGGGAGGGGGAAACGCTTCCCTCTCCCCCCACAGGCTCTCTAGGGGTCACCAGGAGGTTCTTAGAGAAGAGACTGGGGAGACGTTTGTCTCAAGTGGTCTAGGGTGTGTGGGGGCAAACATGGGAACTTGAAGACTTGTGGACTTCAACTCCCAGAATTCCCCAGCCAGCCGTGCTTTACAAGTTCCCACGTTCGGACTATGCTGGCTGGGGAATTCTGGGAGTTGAAGTCCACAAGTCTTAAAAGTTCCCAAGTTTGGACACCCCTGGTCGAGGGTTTCCCCCCCCCCTTGAGCAGGGGGTTGGACTAGAAGGCCTCCAAGGTCCCTTCCAACTCCCGCTCTTCTGTAAAACCTGAATTCTGCCCTCCTGCTGAACAAGAGAGAGGGAACATAATGCGGGTGGGGGGGAAAGATGATTGAAATGAATGAATGAATAAATGAATGAATGAAAATTTCGGGGGTGGTTCTCCCTGGGCAGACCCGGCCCAGGATCTGCCCCAGAGGGAAACCCACCCACCCCTATTTCTGAAGCCTGGACGGGTGAGATCTGATCCGGGTCATCTCAGGCGATGTGCCTTCGTCAAAGGGATTTAATCTACGGAGGTGACAATGATCTCGTTAGCGGAAAACAGGCACGGGGAGGGAGGGGGGCTAATCAAAAGATGCAAAGCAGTGGGGTGTGGGGACAGGAGGGGGGAGGATCTCTCTTGCCCAGAGCTCCTGCACATGGACCCACAGCCCAGGTGACAGGTGGCACACCTCGGCTGACCTCAAGGAGCTGCCTGGGGTCAAATCCGATGGACACTCAGAAGGGGACTCCTTCTGTCTGGAGCTGAAGGGAAATGGGGGTGGGCTCTGCACCCAGGAGGGGATGGCACAGCCTGGAGGGAAATGAGGGTTGGGGGAGGAAGCCAAAAGAGAGGCAGTTTGGTCTGGTGGTGATGGCGCCATGGTTGAAACCGGGAGTTCTAGTCCCGCTTCAGGCCTGAAAAGTGGATGGGTGACTTTGAACCAGGAGACTGGGAATTCTAGTGCCGCCTTAGGTGTGAAAAGTGGCTTGGTGACTTTGGATCAGGAGACTGGGAATTCTAGTGCCGCCTTAGGTGTGAAAAGTGGCTTGGTGACTTTGGATCAGGAGACTGGGAATTCTAGTGCCACCTTAGGCCTGAAAAGTGGCTGGGTGACTTTGGACCAGGAGACGGTGAGTTCTAGTCCCGCTTCAGGCGTGAAAAGTGGCTGGGTGACTTTGGACCAGGAGACTGGGAATTCTAGTGCCACCTTAGGCCTGAAAAGTGGCTGGGTGACTTTGGACCAGGAGACTGGGAATTCTAGTGCTGCCTTAGGCGTGAAAAGTGGCCGGGTGACTTTGGACCAGGAGACTGGGAATTCTAGTGCCACCTTAGGCCTGAAAAGTGGCTGGGTGACTTTGGACCAGGAGACTGGGAATTCTAGTGCCACCTTAGGCCTGAAAAGTGGCTGGGTGACTTTGGACCAGGAGACTGGGAATTCTAGTGCCATCTTAGGCCTGAAAAGTGGCTGGGTGACTTTGGACCAGGAGACTGGGAATTCTAGTGCCACCTTAGGCCTGAAAAGTGGCTGGGTGACTTTGGACCAGGAGACTGGGAATTCTAGTGCTGCCTTAGGCGTGAAAAGTGGCCGGGTGACTTTGGACCAGGAGACTGGGAATTCTAGTGCCACCTTAGGCCTGAAAAGTGGCTGGGTGACTTTGGACCAGGAGACTGGGAATTCTAGTGCCGCCTTAGGCCTGAAAAGTGGCTGGGTGACTTTGGACCAGGAGACGGTGAGTTCTAGTCCCACTTCAGGCGTGAAAAGTGGCTGGGTGACTTTGGACCAGGAGGCTGGGAGTTCTAGTCCCTCCTTAGGCGCAAAGGCTGGTGTGGGGACAGTCCCTCTAACTCACCTCCACCCTCTTCACAGGGTGGTAGGAGTTATTGTTGTGGGGAAACAGGAGGAAGGAATAGTAGGTACATTCACCACTTTTATAAAAATAATAAAGATGGGATGGAAATAAAAAATAAATCTGCCCAGGTGACTTTGGGCCGATCACCAGGAGACGGGGAGTTCTAGTCCCACCTTAGGCGTGAAAGCCAGCCGGGTGACTCTGGGCAAGTCCTCCTCTCTCAGCTGAGCCTACCTCCCAGGGCTGTTGTGGCGGGGGAAATAGGAAAAGGAAGGAGGAGATAAGGTAGATTGGCCGCCTAGACCTAGTTATAAAATTAATAAAGGCAGGATTTTAAACAAAAATCCATTTTAAAAAATGCGTGGGTCACCTCCAAACTTTACGAAGGAATGAAGGGCCTGGATGGTGGACATCAGGGCCCCCATGAGGGCCAGAAAACAGGGGCCACCAGCCCAGGCCTGACAGATGACCAGCTAATCCTGAAGGGGGCTCTGGTGGCTTGTCCTGTGTTGTGTGAACCCCAAATAAGTAGGGGGGGGGGGTTATTACAGATGGTCACTTTCAGCCACCCGGCTCTAGAAGCCCTGGCTGCCCCAGAGTGCCTCCTAATCAGAGGCTTTGGGGCATGGTCCGGTCAGTTTCCAAAGGTTGGGCACTGCGGGGGTCTCTCTATGTTCGCTTCCTCGCATGGTGTTTATTTTGGGGGAAACTGGCTTGGATTGAGAGGGGGGGGGGACAAAATACACAAGGCCCAGCAGAGTCCTGACTCAATGGACCCACAGGTGATATGTGGAGAACGCCCGGCCACTCAGCCGGAGAAAAAGATCCACCAGCTTCCCGTACGGATTGGTGCAGCCATGAATCCAGGCAGGAGGATCTGGCAACGGGTCACAACAGAGGCAGAAAGGGAAGTCGGTTTGGGTGTGGGAAAATAAAAAGAAGAAACTTGAAACTTGGGAAATAACAATAAAAGTTGGGGTTAGGGGAATGTTTCTCAAGTTGGGCCACTTTTAAGACAACTGGACTTCTATTCCCAGAATTCTCCAGCCAGCTATGTTGAAATTGGTGGAAGATTTCCCCTGAAGTCCACCTAGAAGTTAGCTGATATTCCCTAGAAGTCTTTGTAAAAGTTGATTGAAGTTCTTTAAAAGTCTATGTAGAAGTTAGTTAAGTCTAGAAGTCTATGTAAAAGTTAATTGAAGTTAGTTGAAATCAAGAAGTCTATATAGAAGTTAGTTGAAGTCTATGTAGAAGTTAGTTGAAGTTAATTGAAGTCTAAACTCTACGTAGAAGTTAGTTGAAATCAAGAAGTCTATGTAAAAGTTAGTTAAATCTAGAAGTCTATGTAAAAGTTAGTTAAATCAAGAAGTCTATATAGAAGTTAGTTGAAGTCTATGTAAAAGTTAGTTGAAGTTAGTTGAAATCAAGAATAGCAATAGCAATAGCAATAGCAGTTAGACTTATATACCGCTTCATAGGGCTTTCAGCCCTCTCTAAGCGGTTTACAGAGTCAGCATATTGCCCCCAACAACAATCTGGGTCCTCATTTTACCCACCTCGGAAGGATGGAAGGCTGAGTCAACCCTGAGCCGGTGAGATTTGAACAGCCGAACTGCAGAACTGCAGTCAGCTGAAGTAGCCTGCAGTGCTGCATTTAACCACTGCGCCACCTCGGCTCTATATAGAAGTCTATATAGAAGTTAGTTGAAGTCTATGTAAAAGTTAGTTGAAGTTAGTTAAAGCCTAAACTCTACGTAGAAGTTAGTTGAAATCTAGAAGTCTATGTAAAAGTTAGTGGAATTTAGTTGAAATCAAGAAGTCTATATAGGGGGAGGAGGAGCCAACGTCACGACGTTACATCGTGCGGACTCGACAGTCCGAGTCTGCCGATGACACTTTTGCCCCTAGACGGTCCGGCAGGACCTAAACCGTCCCGAAGAGATGGTGACTGGGAAGACAAAACCTTGCTGGTCACAGGGACACCGCAAAGTCCCTGATCGACCCAAGGGAAGCGCTTCCAACCGGTGGCAAACAGGCAGCCCCCAGGCTGACATAGTCGGAGACGGCTTCGGAAAGAAAGAAGAAGTGAAAGTGTTCCATCTGGTGAGGTTTTTTTTTTTACTTTTAGAAGATTGCCCTATGAAACTTTTTTCTTTTTTAAAGCTAAATTAGTCCTTTAAGTAAGAATAAAGCAGCGAATTTAATCCCTATTGGACTGCCTTAGAAAGTTTTCTGCTCTTGCTTGTAATGATGTTTTGTGGATTGAAGTGATTGCAACGTTTCCTGTTTCTCTGCTTGAGGTGAATGGACTGATCTTTTTTCCTCCATTTTTTTTACTACTTTAATTTTTTTTTGGCTTCAACTAAAATTTTTTATTTTAACAAATTTCTCCTATTTGTTATAAAATTATATTAAAGATACTTAAGGAAAAAGTATTAAAAAATAGTTGAATCTGCCACTTGGAAGCCCGAGACTGAAGTTTTTTATTGAAACAATGTATCCTTTGTTCATTCCTAGTTGACCTCACTGACTTTGCAACGGAAGGCTTTGGAACTTGTTTTTAAAACCTGATAAAGACTCAAGGACACGAACAGTATATTGCTGGTGCTTTTGGAAAATATTTTGGCAAGAGAAGGAAAAGGAAAGAAAAAGATAAGAACCCTTCTACTTTGAAAACCATAAAAGAACCTGTGCTTAAGATTTAAAATAAAATAGATATATTCTTCAAAAAAAAAATTTAGAGTGGCAGTAATTATCAAATTCCTCTTTTTTCTTTTTCTTTACATTTCTTTTTACTTTGAAAAATAGATCAATATTCAGATGAATAAAACTTAATAATCCAAAACATTCTGGCTGGACTTCAAAATATTTTAGAAGGATTTGAGAGATTTGATAAGAAATGGGACAGACTATGGGGTATCACAGAAAAAGATGATGGGGTTGGAGCCCCAGAAATTGAAGAAGAGAATGAAAATACAGAAAACCAAGATAAGACGTTAGATGAACTCATTAATGGAGTAAATGTGAGTGAAAGCGGAAAGAAGGGAAGCTGGAAAAGTGACTTTGATAATTTGGTGCTTCATTCCAAATTCCAAGATGCAGGAGAAAAAGAAAGAGCGAAAAGGATGGAGTTAATACGACAAATCTATCCAGAAACAAGTTTGACAACCACAGTTAAGCTTACTTTAATAACAATTCAAGGGCAATGAAACACACGAGGGATCTTTTAAGCTACAAAGTGCTTAAAGAGAAGCCTTAAACTCTGGAAAGGTCCTGAAAAGAGAATTGACACAACAGCTGGCGAGAGAGAAAAGACCATTTTGCTACTGGAAAGACACAGGTTAATAATGCTAGTTGATGATAAAAAGTTAGCTAATTATTGATGATTAACAAGTAGAGATTTTAGTACTTTGTAGACTGTTCTAGATTATCATTGAATGTTTATTCATGATACTAATAGTGAAATGATAACCTTAATTAGGATAATTAACCGGGCCATAAATTGTAATTTGGGATCTGGCGAAAAGATGTACAAATCTTATAAATTTTTGTTTAGATCTTGTTATGAAGGTATAAATAATTTGGGTCAGAAGAGAGGAGACGTGATAAAAAATAAGGAAATGCTAATGTATACTTTTGGTGATTATTAAGTAGAAATGTTAACATCTCTTAGATTGTTTTAGATTTTTAATGTTTATCTTGTTAACACGAAAATTAACTAATTTGGGACTAAGGGAAAAGACCTATAAATTTTATTAATAAATCTTTATTTAAAGATGGTTATACAGGTATAATATCGTTTGGGCCTGTGGAGGGGGGAGGTGAGATAAATAGTAAATAATCTTTAGTTATAACTATAATAATAACAAAGAAATGTTGATGGATAATATTTATTGATACATACAGGTGTGTTATACCAGTAAAAGTTAAATGGACAGAAGCGTTAATCTGTGAGATTGGGGGGGGGGGGGAAGGAGAGGGAATGTTGGATATCCTCCTAACTGACTTTCTTTTAGAATATGATATAAAGATGTAAAGTTATGGCAGATTTATTGAGATTGTGAAAGTATGCCAGTAGGTAGTTGTGTCTTCAAATATAAATGATCTTGGGGGGGGGGGGGAGAGAAAAAATATGTCTAAGTAACTATAATTGAATGAAAATTGTGGTACAATGATAGTAAAAATACATAAATTCTAAAATGTACAACTCAACCTGAATAAAATATATGTGATGATTGTGGAAGAACGCAGGAAATGTACCTGTAACCAATTGACACGCTTTCTACAAGATGTAATGAAAGATGATTCTTTTTTGTGTGTTTTTTGTTTAATAAAAACAATAAAAAATTAAAAAAAGAAGTCTATATAGATTAGTTGAAGTCTATGTAAAAGTTAGTTGAAATCTAAAGTCTACGTAGAAATTAGTTGAAATCTAGAAGTCTATGTAAAAGTTAGTTGAAGTTAATTGAAGTCTAAAGTCTACGTAGAAGTTAGTTGAAATCTAGAAGTCTATGTAAAAGTTAGTTGAAGTTAGTTGAAATCAAGAAATCTATATAGAAGTTAGTTGAAGTCTATGTAAAAGTTAGTTGAAGTCTAAAGTCTACGTAGAAGTTAGTTGAAATCTAGAAGTCTATGTAAAAGTTAGTTGAAGTTAGTTGAAATCAAGAAATCTATATAGAAGTTAGTTGAAGTCTATGTAAAAGTTAGTTGAAGTTAGTTGAAATCAAGAAGTCTATATAGAAGTTAGTTGAAGTCTATGTAAAAGTTAGTTAAATCTAGAAGTCTATGTAAAAGTTAGTTGGTTAATTGAAGTCTAAAGTCTACATAGAAATTAGTTGAAATCTAGAAGTCTATGTAAAAGTTAGTTGAAGTTAGTTGAAATCAAGAAGTCTATATAGAAGTTAGTTGAAGTTAGTTGAAGTCTAGAAGTCTACGTTGAAGTCCACTTGTCTTAAAGTGTCCATGCTTCAGAAACTCTCTGCCGGACTGCCCAATCCAGGACCTTAATTAACCCCTCCAAGAGCCCAGGGGTCGGACAAGAGTCTTATGCCAGCCGCTTTGGCTCCAAAGAGTTTGTGCTGCCCTTGGCCTGGTGCCCCCCAGATGCCCTGCGTCAGATCAACGTTTACTTTCCATCTTTCCCACAGGATTATAGTTGCAGTACAGAAAGAGAACCAGCTGTGCCAGGAAACTTCTCAACCCCTGCAATTGGAAAGTTTCGTTTCCCGGGAGGGGAATTCCGTGTGTGTTGGCTGGCGTGACTTGTGACCCCAGCTGCCAAGCAGAGTTTGCTGGTTCTTCCACGCCAAGTAGCAATTATTCCGCCAGACGGCCGGGCGACTCAGGCCCTCCAGGAGCCTCTCTGATCCGCCTCCCTGCACACACCTGCCCTTCCCCAGGGACGCCGCACTCACCTGGAGGTGATGAGTGGCAAGATCAGCATTTTCAGCATCCTCATCAGGAGCTCCCCGGGGAAGGAGAAATATTGCTTCTCCTGCGGGCAGAAAGTAAACACGTCAGGCTGCCAAGGGGAGGCCCCACAGGGAGAGAAAGGCAGCTGCGGCCCAAAACTTTCTCAGCAACTTCGGGAAGGGGGAAAAAAAATCTCTTCTCAAGTACCCATATTGGGGGGGGGGGCTGCTGCCCCATTCAGCTGCCGGCTCTCCTGAGCTGGAGAAGCTCCCTAGGCCGCCCCCTCCCCACCAAGAGCCCACCACCCGAATTTCCTTAAGAAGTTTCCTTTAAGCACTCTCAATCCCTTTAGCCGTTGGCATGGAGGGTGTCGCTCCCTGGGGACATTCCAACTTTCCTCCGCACCTGAATCTCCCCCCCCCCACTTTCCGGCTTTGGCATTGTCAGCAAAAAGTCAGAAGGATTTTGCCCTGCCCCCCACCCCCCCGGCCCAGATCCTGAGATGAGCAGGGTCTGTTTCATCAGAAGGAAGCAGGGATTTATCTCTCTTTAGGATCAGGGGTGGGCCCTGTATGCCCACGGGGTTACTCCAAACGCTGGGACGAGACATTGGGGTGATGCCCCCCCCTCCACTGCAGAGACCCCCACATACACACGTACCCCCCTGCCAACGAGGTGCACACCCTGGCCCTGAATTTACCCACGTTAGGGACTTCACAAAGCACCATACAATCAAACCACAATCTACCCAGCGTCTGGTCCACATCAGATACTAAACTTGGGAAATCCAGGCATTTTCGGCACGTAAAGGGAAGGGGGGGCCCCATGGAGGGCTGCAAAGAGTGGGTAAGGGGGGGTTTTTATCCATCTTATAGGAAGTTTTGTCTCATTTTTGCCAGCCTCTGAACTGGCATTCTCTGCACCTTTGCAAAAAAAAACCTGGGACTGTTTTTATATTATTTTGTTTCAAATCCCATCTTTATCCTTGTTATAAAGATGGGGTGAACTCCGTGGTGGGATTCGGGCAGTTCCTGCCACTACCGGAGAACCGGTTGTTAACTTTCCGAGCCGTTTGGTGAACTGGTGGTTGGGAGAAATCACGAGGGCAGAGAAGCGGTTGTTAAATGAGATGAATCCCACCACTGGGTAACATCTGTATAACAAGAACAGGCGAACGTACCTCACCCTCGTCCTGAAGGACTAGATCAGTGTTTCTCAACCTTGGCGACTTTAAGTCCTGTGGACTTCAACTCCCAGAATCCCCCAGACAGCACAGCTGTGCTGTCTGGGGGATTCTGGGAGTTGAAGTCCACAGGACTTAAAGTCGCCAAGGTTGAGAAACACTGGACTAGATGAATCAATATGAATCAATATGCTTCTGCTTCTATTAGAAAATCAGAAAATCAGTTGTTTTTCTAGCATAGCAAATTGTAACCTCAATACTGGACTGCGAATGTTATCTCACTGCTCCCTCTCCCTTCGATCCTTGGGTTCCAAGCGAGGCACCTTCTTGAAACCATAGAAGAAATTGTTACAGGGGAATATCAGGGCCCCATAGATAAAGGAACCAAACTAGGGAGTCATAAATCCTGAAAGCATTCTTCCTAAAAAAACAACTTGGCAAAGGGTGGGGGGGGGCTGCCACCCCCTACTCAAGGCCATAGGAACCCTCCATAGATAAGGGAGACAGAGACAGGAGCTTGAATAAAAGGATGCTTCAAAGATCACGTTGATAACGAATCTTTGCCTCTGATTGGATAAACTTTGTTCCTATCTGCCTAAAATGTATATAATATACTCTGAGCCCCTCTTGCAGGGGGGGGGGGCTCTTCCTTCCATGATTCTGGACATCCCTAATCTTCCTTCCTCCCCTCCTCTTCACAACAACCCTGTCAGGTGGGCTTAGGCTGAGAGAGCCACTGCCCCAAAGCCCCCAACCAGCTTTGATCTGAGATGGGTGGGTGGGCTTTCCGGGGGTCTCTTCCTCTTGAATGGAGAAGGAAGGCTCCCACACAGAGGCTGCAGTCTCTGTCCACCCAGATTCAGAATGAATGTCCCACCATCTGTATTAATGGGGGTCAGTGGCCACTGCAATACGGCCAGTACTGGCGTTATAAACTCCATTAAATAAAGGGATTAAATAAAAGAAATGGGTGCCAAGCATGCAACTGGTTACCAGTCACCCGCTCCATGCCACTCTGCCCTGCCCCTTCCACCACGCCCCCCGTGCCTCTTTTGGACGTGGGTCACATGGTGTCCGGAGATAGCCTAGCTGGACAGAGGGGTGGAGTCTTTGGCCCGCCACACTTTCTGTTATTCCGCTACGCATTTTTCTATGGAGTTGGATGCTATGTAGCCATAACAACATTCTTTCTAGAAAGCCAAGGTCATCCTTTGTCTCTGCACTTCTGTACCTGACCGGAACTGGATGGGAGGACTCTGTCTTTGTGGCAGTGGGAGACTGGACCATGGGATGGGCTTGTGGGTGGGTGGGGGGGAAGATCTTGAACTTCCAACTGGGTGGGGAAAACTGGGAAGTTTTCAGATTTGGGTTTTCCCAGATGTGCCAAGATGGCTCTCTTCATCAATTGGGACTTTTGAGGAATCCTTTGCCTCCGACTCTGATTTAATTCTGGGTGCTTTTTGGGACCCTCTGACACCGTCCCATTTGGTAATTCCATCCGGAATTGACATTTTTGGGTGTGGCACCCTTGGCTGAGCTCATCACCAAGGCAAGGTAAGAATTGAGCGTCAAGGCATCGAAGCAGTGGCCATTTCAAGGACCGAGGGATGGACTTCCAACCTGGGCCCCTTTAAGGCTTGTGGGCTTCAACTCCAATTGAACTGAATTCCCCGGGGAATTTCCCAGGGAATTCAATTCAGTTGGAGTTGAAGCCCACAAGTCTTAAAGGGGCCCAGGTTGGAGACCCCTCAAAAGTCCCAATTGTTATTCTGTCTGGGCCTTGATGGCCATTTGGAATTGGCCGGGGGGGGGAGGGGAGGGGCTGCAGCCCTTTCTGGGTGTAGGGAGTTAAAACCCAGCCCTCTGCTAAGACAAAATGAAATATCCTGGGAAATATTGAAAAAGGCAGAATGTTATATTTTCCCTGGATCAGAAACGGAGAAACATGTTTTTAGGCAGGAAGTAGACTCGCTCTTAATAGCCACCCACCATTGTCAATGGGCAATTAAAAGGCCTGGGGCAGTCTATTCTACATAACCAAGATCTCCCCCATTCAGCTCCAGCGTGATGGGATTAAGGCATGATAGGATTAGCCCTTGACCCATCTCCCCACGGGGCACCTGGGAAGAAGCGAGGCTCAACCAAACATGGACTCAAAGCACAGCCTAGAGAGATGCCCCCGCATGGCCCCCCCGGGAGTCTGACAACCAATCAGAAGACAAGATCAAGGTCAAAGGCCAGAGAGGGCATAAAACCAGGGACTCTCAGCATCTCTGCCTCTTTTTCTCCTCCTCCCAACATCTGGAAGCATCTGACCCCCCCTTTTGGATCTCAAGCCACGTGATCCTCCTGTCCACCATTAAACCGTCTTTCAAAGCAGCCTCCGTGTTTCCATGGTCTTTTCCTCCCCCACTTGGAACTGAACCCAGGAGGACGTTTCTCCCAATGGGGAAGGGTCTCCAGAGGGAGGGAGGGAGGCTCACTGCAGAATAGGCTCTTCCCATTCAAGCGCTGGGTGGGCCAACCCCCCCCCTCCATTTGACCCAGCCTGAGCCACCAACCGTGAAGCCGGCATGGGGCAGACGGGAGGAAGAGCCCGGGGGGGGGGGGAATGGGATGCCTGGCCACCCGGGACAGCGGGGAGATTGTGGGGCTGCCAGGCAAGGTTGGGCCCCTGAGTGGCCTGGGCCCTGGTGGGGGGGGGCACAGGGGCCTGCAGGCCGATGGGTCAGAGAGGGGAGCCCCTTGGGAGGTGGCCTTTCAGGGCCTCCCCCGGGAAAGGAGGGGTCTCTAGAGCAGTGTTTCTCAACCTTGGCAACTTGAAGATGTCCGGACTTCAACTCCCAGAATTCCCCAGCCAGCAAATGCTGGCTGGGGAATTCTGGGAGTTGAAGTCCGGACATCTTCAAGTTGCCAAGGTTGAGAAACACTGTCCTAACCACTGCTGGGGAATTCTGGGAGTTGAAGTCCGGACATCTTCAAGTTGCCAAGGTTGAGAAACACTGCTCTAGAGCGACTCATCGGAAGACCCAAAGAGAGAAGAGTTCAGTGGGGCACTGCCAGGGAGGGGGGCATCTTCCTAAGCCCCTGCAGCCCCCCCCCCAGCTTAGCTTAGCCTGGGAAGGTTTTTTCTGCCTTGCTCCTGGGGGGAGGGGGGGCTGTTGTCTTGCCCCAGTCTGTGGGCGCCCTCTTTTGACCACCCTTCCGCCCCACATTCGAGTCCATCCTGAGGCTCTGCCCCCTGTTCCTGGAGATGGGGGTGGTAGTGACTGCAGGGGGTGGGTGGGCAGAGGGTCTCATGTCTCCAGACCCAGAGATTTAGGGGGCGCTTCTGCTGAGAAGTGGGGGAAGGCCCAGGCTTTAAAAGGCTTCGGCTCTTCTTTGAGGACCAAATCCCTTTAGCTGATTCAGACGTTTCATAACCCAACTAGGGCACATCGTCAGTGCCAGAAGGGAGGAGGAGAAGCCAACCGTTTGCCAGAGCAGGGAAGAGACGGAGCACGGTGCCAGCATGGGCTCTTTTGCAGGTGCCCAGCCCTTGCCAGGGCCAACGGGCGACTGCACCCCCCCCAGAGCCCAGCCCCCCCACCTACCAGATGGGAGAGTTCCAGCAAGCGCAGGAGGAACCCCAGGAGGCAGCCGGTCACCACGGAGAGGATGGAGAGGGTCAGCAGCCCGTTCTCGCTCCAGAAGGCCTTCAGGCTCTGCCAGGCGCCCCCCAGGCGGAGGGAGAGGGAGCCCAGCAGGCCCCGTTTCGGCTGCCCCCACATCCTGCCCCGGGTCTCACCGAGGGCACCAGGAGGCCCCTCCGGGCACGGCTGGGCGCATCCCCTTGGTGGCCTGGGTGGGGAGCAGGAGGGGACCCCCGAGGCCAGCAGGTCGCAGCCCCCCTCCTGGGCAGGGAATGGCAAGGAATCGTCCGGCTGCAGCCTTTGAGCCTAACGGGAAGCGACCTGCCCTCATGACGTGTCCTCGTCATCGTCGTAATCCGAGTCTAACTTTGGAAGCAATGAGATTGGGGGGGGGGAGCGGGGGGCAGGCGAGGTCTGAAGGGCAGCGAGGCTCCTCCGGCCACTGCAAAGACCGGGTGGATTAAGAAGCCGGCCAGCTGCCAAGAGACGCCAATGGCCGCCAGGAGCCCTCAGCCGGCCTGAGCCCCCTGCAGCACTCTGCATGTGCTCAGAGGAACTGGGCTGGCTTGCAAAGCAGGCTCCCCAATGGGAAGAGCTTGGCATGTGTCCTTCCCACTGGGGGCCTCTGCTCGGCTCTCAGGAAGGGCCCCCCCAAGCCCCCAAAATTCTTTCTTTCTTCTTTTTCCTTTCTTCCCTTCCCTTTTTCTTTCATTTTTTCTTTTCTTCTCCTCTTTCTTTCCTTTCCCTCCCCTTTTCTTTTTTAATCTGTCTTTTTCTTTCCTTCTGTTTCATCCCTTTTGTTCCTTCTTTCTTTTTTCTCTTCCTTTCTTTCTGTCTCTCCCTTTCTTTTTTTAAAGTTTTTTTTTCATTTTTAGTCTCATACTCACATTTACAAGTATACATTCTCTTAGTTATTATTCTTATCACATTTTAACACTTTTAAACATTTATTTTTCCATATAAAAAAATTAGAATATATGATTGGGATTGCTTTGCTTGCCATCCCATATGCCTATTTTGTTCTACGTCCACCCTCCTTCCCTTTCCTCCCTCCTTCCCTTCTCTACTTCCTCCTCCTCCTCTCCCTTTCCTTCTCCCCCCCCCCACTCCTCTCTGCCTCTTCCCCTTCACACCCTCTCTTGCCTTTCTTTCTTTCTTTCTCTTTCTCTCTCTTTCTTCTTTCTTTCTTTCTTTCTGTCTGTCTGTCTGTCTGTCTCTCTTTTCTTCTATTGGAAAAAAGGCACCTAACAGAGCAGCTGAAAAACCGGAGCCTGGCATCACAGCTGGGCCTCCACTTCCAACCATTACAGCAGCACTTAAAAAGGGACTTATGACCACTTCCCGCACTTATGACCACTGCAGAATCCCCAAGGTCACGTGACCAAAATCTGGACCCTTGGCAACTGGGTCGTATTTATGACGATTGCTGTGTCCCGGGGTCATGTGATCCTCTTGGGGGGGGAGCCAGATTCACTTAATGACCAGATGATTCACTTAACAACCGTGGCGAGAAAGATGGTCAAACGGGGCCTCCTCCTGTTCCCCTCCATTATTCCAAGTGTCAGGGTGAAAAAGTGGGTGGAGAGGGGGAGATGCCAGGCGCTTCTTCCTGACATGTGGCAGGCGCTTGTAAAAACAGCCCCAGGGGTTGCCCGGGTGAGGCTTCCGCCAAGTTTTATATATTGAATTTATACACCCGAGACGGCGGGAGATGAAACGGATCAAAAGGCAAAAAGTGTCAGGTATGAAGCAGGTTAGGAAAAAAAAAAACAATAATTAACACAACCCCTTTGTGATTTGGGGATTTTTGGGGCAGCCTGTCTGACTTTCTAAAGCAGTGTTTTTCAACCTTGGCAACTTGAAGATGTCTGGACTTCAACTCCCAGAATTCCCCAGCAGTGGTTAGGACAGTGTTTCTCAACCTTGTCAACTTGAAGATGTCCGGACTTCAACTCCCAGAGTTCCCCAGCCAGCATTTGCTGGCTGGGGAATTCTGGGAGTTGAAGTCCGGACATCTTCAAGTTGACAAGGTTGAAAAACACTGTTCTAAAGATTTCAACTCCCGGAATTCCCCCCCCCCCCCCGCACCTCTTAAATCTTCCAAAAAGTGAGTAAGACGGGTGTAGGAGAGGGGCCAATGCTTCAGGGCATTTTCCAACCCAGAACTCGGGTTAAAATAGAATGGAGCTGGAAGGGACCTTAGAGGTCTTCTAGTCCAGCCCCCTGCTCAAGCAGGAGGATCTATGCCATTTCGGAAAAGGGGCTGTTCATTCAGCAACGCCACGTGTGCGTCGTGTGGGCGCAGCCGTGCAAGGACAGCGGCTCCCCTTCTTCCCGAAATCCTTGCAAGCCACGGCGCCCCGTTCGCACGTTCCGCGAAGTCACGCGTTGGCCGCGAGGTGGCGCCCGCGGGCGCCCGCACTCCCACTCTCCTTCTTCCTCCCGCCCTCCAGGAGGACGTCAAGGGGCGTGGCTGGCAAGCGATGGCGTCGGCGGCGCAGGCGCACTAGCAGCCCCGAGGTGGCCAAGATGGCGGCGCCCGTGGCGGCGGCGGGAAGCGCCGCGGCGCCGGAGGAGCTCCAAGCGCCGGTAGCGCCGGTAGCGCCAGCGCCGGCTGCAGCCACAGCGGCGGGGCCTTCGCGTCCGGCTCGGCTGCCGCTGTCTCGCGTGAAGGCGCTGGTGAAGGCCGACCCGGACGTCAGCCTGGCCAGCCAGGAGGCGGTCTTCATCTTGGCGCGCGCCGCAGTGAGTGGGCGGGGCCTCCAGGGCCAATCAGGAGCCCCTTGCCAGCGCGAGGGGCGTGGTTTCGCTCTCTCCCTCTCTCGCTTCTTTTCCCTGCTGTGGCCGCCAGAGGGCGCAGTTAAGTCCCGCTCGCTCGTTCTGGGCTAGCGAAGGGCGCAGCAGGCTTCGAAGGTGGATAGGATGGGGCACCACGCGGAGATCCCCCCACCAGACTGGAACAAGCCCTTTGCTCAGGCTCAGAGGCTGAGCTGGTTGAGTAACGAGACTACCAGCTGAGCAGGCGGCCAAAAGCCCATGGTTGGCCTCTGCGGGGATGCTCTGCTGCCGCCAGCTGGGACTCTCAACCACTTACCTGGCCTACCTTGCATGGAGGGAGCCAGTTTTGCTGGGCCAAGCAGGGCCAAGAGGTGGAAGCTGCCTTGCAGGGAGGGAAGGAGACCCTGTATCATCCACCCACCCTCCTCCCTCGGTCTCCCTGGTGCCTGAAGCTACCCTTTGCCGGCCAGGGTGGGGGGTCTCGGAGGCTGGACGCTGCCTCCCCCCCCCCCGAGCATTCTCCTCCCCCCAATAGGGAGCGCTGTCTTCGGCACCTGCAGTGGGACCGCTGAGGGTCTCTTGGCTGACCTGCCTTCTCCCCCTTCTGCCTCCCCAGGAGCTGTTTGTAGAGACCATCTCCAAGGACGCCTTCCTCCACACCCAGCAGGGGAAGAGGAAGACTCTGCAGAGGAAGGACCTGGGTGGGTCAGCCCCCTCCTCCTCCTCCTCCTCCTCCTTTCCACAACCCCCCCTTCCCTTCGAGCACTGATGATGTTGCCCAGCTGGGTCACGAACGTCTGCAAGAGAACAAGGAAGCACCCAGGACCCCACCGTCCTCCCCCTCCTCCCACTGACCCAGGGCCGGGTGAGGAGTCAGAAGGAGCCGGGGGGGTCTGTGTAACTTGGCTCCAGCTGAGCCCCGCCTAACATTTGGGGAGGGGGTGGAGGGGGAAGCTGCGGCCCTGTAAGGGGGTGGCACACACAACCCCCCCCCTCCCCAGCCTTTCACAGTTCTCCAGCGCCCATCGAAGGGGCTTCCCTTGTGCCGTGGTCATCTGTCCAGGCTGTGGGTGGCCCAGGTCTCCCCCGAGTGGGTCAGAGCCACGGCCAGAACCATCACCTGGTGGTAACATTCCCAACCCTCCCGGCTGCTCACAAAACAGATGAAAGCATAAAACAGCAGAACAAGATAATATACTTTTACAGCTTCCTGTATCCGCATATATATATATTTTTGTGTTATATTTGTGCTGATAAATAAATAAAGGGAGACTAGTATGGATCTATTTCAAGCTATTTAGCTCTTATCAGCTAGCCACACCCTTACTGGGATTCGAACCTGTGCTGTATTACATATTAGGCAGTTGTATTAGCTACTAGGCCACAGGCTATCAGTATATGTATGTATGTATGTATGTATGTATGTATGTATGTATGTATGTATGTATGTGTATTGAAATCCCAGTAAGGGTATGGCTAGCTGATGAGAGCTAAATAGCTTGAAATAGATCTATACTAGTCTCCCTTTATTTATTTATCAGCACAAATTAAAAAAAAACACAAATATAACAAAGGCAACAGTAAAAATATTGGGTTTCTGTCGTGATGGACTCTTGTGACGAGCCGATTGACAGATGATGGAAGCAGTTAGCTTCCTCCCATAATTGGGGCTTACCAGGGGTTGTAAAAATCTAATATATATATATATATATATATATATATATATATATATATATATATATATATATATATATATATATATATATATATATATATATATATATATATATATATATATATATATATGTTGTATTTGTGCTGATAAATAAATAAAGGGAGACTAGTATAGATCTATTTCAAGCTATTTAGCTCTCATCAGCTAGCCATACCCTTATTGGGATTTGAACCTGTGCTGTATTGCATCTTAGGCAGGGTATAGGTAGCTGATGAGAGCTAAATAGCTTGAAATAGATCTATACTAGTCTCCCTTTATTTATTTATCAGCACAAATACTACACACACACACACACACACATATATTCTACTTTTGTGGTTTACAATTCAATTATTGCCTTTTCTTAGTTCTAATAATTCTAATGATGATGTGATCGTTATATTATAATATAGTAGTATAGTACAGACTATCAAATTTTACATACCAGTATATAATTTTTCTTCATAGCACATTCAGTAGTTTTCGAAACTTTTATTTCTTCTTTTGGCTTCTGTTTTTCCAGCCACTCGCACAGCCTCCTCCCAATTTTATAAATGGTCCGACTCTTCTCTTTTCTTTTTAACTCCTTGGTGTGTCATCCTGTCCATTTCTATTATATTTTTTTATCCTGTTCTACATTTCCTGGAGTCAAAACGATTGAATGGCCTGTTGTCGATTTTTCCCTCCTGCAGACAATGCCATCGAGGCCCTGGACGAGTTTGCCTTTCTGGAAGGTAAGGGATCTGTTTGTGCCTATCTGCCTGACTTAAAATAAAACATTTGTGGTGGTGTTTTAATACCCCGAGCAGCCAAGAAAAACCACCTGCAGGGTCGTTGTGTGAACTGACAACAGCTTTATTGGAAGTCTTTCAGTCAAAAGGAGCATAAATAACATGGAAAGGTTTGGACGGCTTCATCAGGACGGTGGGCACGAAGGACTCGTTTGTTTAACAGATGAAGAGAGTCGGAAGGGACCTTGGAGGTCATCTAGTCCAACCCCCCGCGCCCAAGCAGGAGACCCTGCACCATTTCCGACAGAGGGCAGCCCAGCCTCTTCTTGAAAGCTTATCTAGAGAGAGAGGGTCTCCTGCTTGTGCCCAGAGGGCTGGACTAGAAGACCCACAAGGCCCCTCCCAGCTCTATTCTCTATTCTACATAACAAAGAGAACAGAAATGCTGTGTAGTTTTAACCAAGGAAGCTCAGAGATAAATATATTTTGTTTCTTTGGGTGTGTGGGGGGGTTGTTATGCAGGAACGCTGGACTGACCGGTTTGAAAGACGCGTCCCCGGAAGGAGAGACCGAGGGGGCTGCCTCCCTCTTCGCCTGCCGAGGAAGACCCTCCCCGAAAGGACCCCTTTGCAAAGAGCCAGCTGTGTGATTTGTACATATGTGGTGCATTTTCTCTGAATACATGTATTTTTTTCCATATGCGTTTGATCGCCTGCATTACACATGGCTCCCTCCAAGCGTCTCTCTGGGAATTCACCTGGGGGCCAGGACTGCACCCCCCCCCAGGTGCCCAGATCTGGGAGCGGGGAGGGGGGAGACGAGGTTTTGGGGGGGTCGAGCATCTCAGCTGCTGCTTGCTTCCTCCTGCACCCACTGTGCGTTTCCAATTGCTTTGCAATTGCTGGGTCCCTCCAGGTGGGCAGGAAAATTGATTGGGGGGGTCAAGGAAGGACGGGCATCTTGGCACTGCCACCTCCAAACCTTGGAAAGCGATGCCACCTGCCCTGGCTTTGCCTGCAGGGAAAGAGCCTCATTTTCAGCAAATAAAATAGGTGGGGAGGGGACCCTTTGAGACCCCCTCCCAGGAATAGGGGAAGAAAGGGGGCCTGTAAGGAAGGGGGGGAGCAGCTTTGTCCCCGTCGTTGGCATGGCCCCCTCCTGATGGAGGGTAGCAGAGAGCCACTTTAGTCTAGTGGTTAGAGCAGTGTTTTTCAACCTTGGCAACTTGAAGATGTCTGGACTTCAACTCCCAGAACTCCCCAGCCAGCGAATGCTGGCTGGGGAGTTCTGGGAGTTGAAGTCCGGACATCTTCAAGTTGACAAGGTTGAAAAACACTGTCCTAACCACTGCTGGGGAGTTCTGGGAGTTGAAGTCCAGACATCTTCAAGTTGCCAAGGTTGAAAAACACTGGGTTAGAGCACCAGGCTAGAAAGCAAGAGGTCACGAGTTCAGGTCCCACCTTAAGCCCTGAAAGGTTAACTTGGTGAAAGGTTTAACTGGATGACTTTGGCTCAGTTACTCTCTCTTGGCCCAACCGACCTCGCAGGGTGGTTGTGCTGGGGAAAGAGGAGGAGGAGGAGGAGGGAGGTCTGTTCAATAACGTTCATCGCCTTGTTATTTGCGAAGATAAACGTGGGATAACAAGGTAATGAATGCATGGGAAAAAGAAAGGACAGAAGAGGGATGGAGGGAAGAAGGGGGGAAGGAACAAAAGGAGGGAAGAGAAGGAAGAAAAGGAAGAGAAGGAAGAAAAAGGGAGGGAAGAGAAAGCAAGGAAAGAAGGGAGGGAGGGAAAAGGAGGGAAGAGAAGGAAGGGGGGAAAAGTGGAAGGAAGGAGGGAGAGGAAGGAAGGAAAGGAAAGGAGGGAGAGTGGGGAGAAGAAAAAGAAAGAAAGAAAGAAAGAAAGAAAAAGAAAGAAAGAAAGAAAGAAAGAAAGAAAGAAAGAAAGAAAGAAAAAGCAGATTGGATAAAAGTTCCTTTAACCCTGGGAGTGGAACCGACTCTCTTGGCAAGGGGAGGTTGGGACCAGCCATGAGTCCCCCCCCCACCAGAGGAAATCCATGGAGGAAATTGGGGGGGGGGGGGTTTGCACCCTCCGGACTCTCCACTTGTATTGCTGGTGAAACACAGCTGTGTGTTTGTGTGGGGAGGTGTCTTTTGGGGAGGGTCTGGAGTGGGGCAGCTGGGGGGTTTTGCACACACACACACACAGAGGCAGAAGCTCAGGAAGGATGGCTGACGAAACAGCCCCCCCCCCTCTTTAAAACTCCCCTCCCTTGGCTTTCCTGCTGGGGCAAATTAAGGAGAAGGTTGGTTCTCAGCAGCCACCGGATGGACGGACGGACGGACACGCACACACCATGTTTGGAAAGTTCCCGACTTTGTGTAAAATCCCAGCATATTTGCATCAATACGGGCAGCGGGCAAGGCCTCTCTGGTGCCCGGTCTCGCCAATGCAGCCTCTGCCGAGGGCACCAGCAGCCTGCAGACTGTATGCCACCCACCCCCAACCTGGTTTAACCACCCCCACCCCCCGTAGCATCTTTTGGGGTGCCCCCTTTTCTTGAGATAAGCAGGTGAAATTTCACAGGAAGCACAAAACTTGGAGCCAGACCAAAATAAACAAAAAGCAAAATAAAATAAAATAATGAAACAGAAACAAAACAATAAAACAAACGAAAATAAAGTCATAAAAATAAAATATAAAAGAATGTAAAACTCGATCCGAGTTGCATTGGAAGGCAGGGAGGGGGGGGACAAGAGTTCCCCTTGCAGAACTGGGGAGGGGGCTGCTCTCCCCTCTTGGAAGCCCAGAGGATCTGCATGAGCTCCTTGGGGCAATTGAAGTCCCCTTTTTCTGATCTTTGGGTGATCAAAGAGACCCTCCCAGCCCCCCCCCCACTCCCCACCCACCCCAGCCTCTCTTTCTTCTTGGGACTTGAAAGGCTGACGGGGGCTCCAGGTGGGGCCAGGCCGGCTGCCCCCTGGGGGGATGGAGACCCCTGTCACCTGGACGACCTTTGAAGTGGGGCTGGTGCCCTCCTGTCCTGCCTGGGGGGGGGGGTGTCCTGAGTTGGCTCCAGAGCTGAACGACCCCCCCCTCCTCAACTGGTCCCCAGTATAAATGCCCAGGACTGACCCCCCCAGACACAAGCCGGGAGCCTCCCTTGGTGGAACCATGCAGCTCCTGGTCTGGCTGACCTGCCTCTCCAGCCTCCTGGGTAAGTCCTGACTGGCTCCCCCAGACCCATTTGGGGGACTATGGAGGGGTCCCCAGGGCCCCACAGTCTGGGCACCCAAAGGGCGACTGCAGAAGGGGGGGAACATTTAATTAATTGGGGGGGGCAGGTGACTGTACCTTAATGGGGAGAACTGGGGAAATGCCACTGGGGGAGGGCTCCCTTGAAACCCCCCCCCCTCTGCTTCTAGTGTGGGACTGTGCACCAGAGGCAACCAGAAGTTCCTCATCACTGTTTATTTCTCTGTCCAACACTGGAGGTTTTTAAAGAAGAGATTGGACAGCCATTTGCCTGAAATGAGGTTGGACTGGATGACCTCCAAGGTCCCTTCCAACTCTGGTATTCTGTGATTCTGTAAGGGTCTCCTGCTTGAGCAGGGGGCTGGACTAGAAGGCCTCTAAAGTCCCTTCCAACTGTGGTATTCTAGGGTCTCCTGAGATGGCTAGACTAGAAGACCTCTAAAGTCCCCTCCATCTCTGGTATTCTGTAAGGGTCTCCTGCTTGAGCAGAGGGCTGGACTGGATGACCTCTAAAGTCCCTTCCAACTGTGGTATTCTGTAAGGGTCTCCTGCTTGAGCAGAGGGCTGGACTGGATGACCTCTAAAGTACCTTCCAACTGTGGTATTCTGCAAGGGTCTCCTGCTTGAGCAGAGGGCTGGACTGGATGACCTCTAAAGTCCCTTCCAACTGTGGTATTCTAGAGTCTCCTGCTTGAGCAGAGGGCTGGACTGGATGACCTCTAAAGTCCCTTCCAACTGTGGTATTCTAGAGTCTCCTGCTTGAGCAGAGGGCTGGACTGGATGACCTCTAAAGTCCCTTCCAACTGTGGTATTCTAGGGTCTCCTGCTTGAGCAGAGGGCTGGACTGGATGACCTCTAAAGTCCCTTCCAACTGTGGTATTCTAGAGTCTCCTGCTTGAGCAGAGGGCTGGACTAGAAGGCCTCTAAAGTCCCTTCCAACTGTGGTATTCTAGGGTCTCCTGCTTGAGCAGAGGGCTGGACTGGATGACCTCTAAAGTCCCTTCCAACTGTGGTATTCTGCAAGGGTCTCCTGTTTGAGCAGAGGGCTGGACTGGATGACCTCTAAAGTCCCTTCCAACTGTGCTATTCTAGGGTCTCCTGCTTGAGCAGAGGGCTGGACTGGATGACCTCTAAAGTCCCTTCCAAGTGTGCTGTTATTCTGTAAAGTTCTCCTTACAGGGAGGGGGGGGGGAGCCTGAACTCAAAACTATTTCTGCTCCCAGACTAATGGACCTCTCAGAGCAAAACACCCCAAGTGAAAGAATTTCTCCATTCCTTAAATCCCCAGATTACCAGAGGGAGCAGCTCAGGACAGGTTGGGGGGTGGGGGGGAGACAAGTGGGGGGGCTGTAATGACCTTCCTGATCCCAGATTAGATCCGGCGCTTCACCTGGGCAGCTCAGCCCCCTCCCTGGCTGTAAGGAATCTCTCGGCCAGGACGTCAACCCCTCCCTGGGCTCTCGGACAAAGGCAGAAATGCAGAAGTCCCCCCCCCCCCCCCGGTGTCAAAGGCCCTTCCTCCTCCAGCTGTTCCGCCCAAGAGCCCCCCTCCCTTTGCAAAGGGGGGGGGCATACCAAAATAGCCCCCGAATTGACCCTCATCCACTGTCTAGTCCAGTGTTTCTCAACCTTGGCGATTTTAAGTCCAATGGACTTCAACTCCCAGAATCCCCCAGCCAGCTTTCCAGTGTTTCTCAACCTTAGTGACTTTAAGTCCCGTGGACTTCAACTCCCAGAATTCTTAAAGTCGCCAAGGTTGAGAAACACTGTCCTAATCACTAATGGCCGATTCACTCCTTGCCTTTAAAAGTTCCCAGAGTTTTTGAGGTTGGCGTCTGCAAGAAGGAAAACAGTAGGAAACTCCAGGATTCTCTCTGGAGTCTCCCACTTACGACCAAAACTGAGCCCGACGTTTTCCCCGCCAAGTGAAAACACGGGCTAAGTGGGTTTTGCCCCATTTTTTTATAACAATTTCTTGCCACTGTTGTTAAGTGAATCACCACAGTTGTTATTTAACACGGCTGTTGAGCAAATCTGGGCTTCTCCCTCAGCCTTTGCTGGCCAGAAGGTCGCAGAAGTGGGCCAAGCGACACACACACACACACACACACACGCCACAGGGCACAGTGACCGTCGTAAGTACGAATCAATAGCCCAGCGGCTTAATTTGGATCACGTGACTGTGGGGGGCTGCTGCAATGGTCGTTAAGTGTGGAGAAAGGCCTTAAGTTGGTGACACTGTAACTGTAAACGGTCACTAAATGAACCAGCTGCCCGGCTCCTTCATCGGATGCAGATCAAATGGCCGAGCGATTGGGAGAGTTGATCTTACGGGCAGCCAATAAATGCCATAAATAAATAAATAAGGGGAAAGGAAGAATTGGGGGGGGGGTCTTCCCTTCAGCTCCCTCGGGGCCAGGGGGGAGCCCGGCTTCTCCGCTCGGGCACGGTCAAAGGTCCAGCAGAAGGACGGAAAAAGTCTCCAGAGCAGTGTTTCTCAACCTTGGCAACTTGAAGATGTCCGGACTTCAACTCCCAGAATTCCCCAGCAGTGGTTAGGACAGTGTTTCTCAACCTTGGCAACTTGAAGATGTCCGGACTTCAACTCCCAGAATCCCCCAGCCAGCATTCGCTGGCTGGGGAATTCTGGGAGTTGAAGTCCGGACATCTTCAAGTTGCCAAGGTTGAGAAACACTGCTCTGGAGGGGAAAATAGGTTTTGGGCTGGAGGGAAAAGGGCTTTTGGGGGGACAGCGTGGCCCAGACACCCCCAAACTTCAGGAGTTGTAGGTGCCTCCGTCACGGGGGGCTTTTCAGAAGGGACTGGACCACCCTGTGTCTGAAATGGTCCAGGGTCTCCCGCTTGAAGGGAGGCTGGACTAGAAGACCTCCAAGGTCCCTTCCAACTTAGGATATTTTATATTTGCTGTTCTGACTGAGCCGCAGATCAGGGGGAGAGTTTTTCTCCTGGACTTGCGGCTGCTCCGTCCCTGGGGAGTTTCAGAAATAGACCGGGCGGACACTTGACCAGGAGGGTGTAAGGCTCCTGCCTTGAGCAGGGGGGTGGACTAGATGACCCCCAAAGTCCCTTCCCAGTCTATGGTTCTCTTCTTCTGTTCAGAGAAATTCTCCCTTGGGCTTTTCAGCTGCTTCGCCCTGCAGGCTGTCAATCTGCCATTTGTGTGTCCGTCCGTCCCCCCCCTCAGGTGCTGGAGTGACCGCCTGGCCACAAGGCGGACGAAACCTGCCGGCCGAGCGAGGCTGTTGTAAGAGGGAAAGTCGGCTGGTCTTCCTCGGAGACGGTGAGTTGGGACGGAGCCCATCCGGACAAACCGGAATATTCCCTCCTTTGCTCCCCCTGGGGAGTTTCCTTTGCAAGCCAAGCCCCCCCCCCCCAGCAGCACCCCCCCCCCCCGTCCCTCCTGGGAGGAGGAAAGATCAAAGAAAGATGAAGAAGATCCAAAGATCAAAGAGGATTGAAGAAGAGGCTGGACAGCCATCAGTCTGAAATGGTAGAGTGTCTCCTTCCTGAGCAGGGGGTTGGACTAGAAGACCTCCAGGGTCCCTTCCAGCTCTATTCTGATTGAAGTACAAACACTTCCCCCCCCCCCCGCCCCAAGCTCACTCAATGGCCAATTCCAGAATCAAGAGGCAGGAGAGAATTGGGTTTCTCTCTCTCGCTCTCCCTCTCTCTCTCTCTCTGTGTGTGTGTGTGTGTGTCTGTCTGTCTCTGTCTGTCTGTCTCTCTGTCTCTCTCTGTTTCTCGCTCTCTCTCTCTCTGTCTGTCTGTCTCTCTGTCTCTCTCTGTTTGTCTCTCTCTCTGTCTGTCTCTCTGTCTCTTGTCTCTGTCTCTCTGTTTCTCTCTCTCTCTCTTTCTGTGTCTGTCTGTCTGTCTCTCTCTCTCTGTCTCTCTCTCTGTCTCTCTGTCTCTTGTCTCTGTCTCTGTTTCTCTCTCTCTCTCTCTGTCTCTCTCTCTTTCTGTGTCTCTGTCTCTCTGTCTCTCTCTGTCTCTCTCTGTTTGTCTCTCTCTCTGTCTGTCTCTCTGTCTCTTGTCTCTGTCTCTGTTTCTCTCTCTCTCTCTTTCTGTGTCTGTCTCTCTGTCTGTCTGTCTCTCTCTCTCTGTCTCTCTCTCTGTCTCTCTGTCTCTTGTCTCTGTCTCTGTTTCTCTCTCTCTCTGTCTCTCTCTCTTTCTGTGTCTCTGTGTCTCTGTCTCTCTCTGTCTGTCTATCTGTCTCTCTTGCTCTCTCTGTCTCTCTCTCTGTCTCTCTGTCTCTTGTCTCTGTCTCTGTTTCTCTCTCTCTCTGTCTGTCTCTCTTTGTGTCTCTCTTTGTCTTTCTCTCTGTCTCTCTCTCTCTGTCTGTCTCTCTGTCTGTCACTCTGTCTTTGTCTCTCTTTCTCTCTGTCTCTGTCTCTCTCTCTCTGTGTGTGTGTGTTTTGGCACTGGCTTAGAGGACACTCCAAAAGTTTGCAAACATTGGAGCCAGTCACCATCTGCAGAGGAGGCTGTGTGTGTGTGTGAAGCCCTCCACAATACACAAGTTTCCCTTCATTTGCTTCCTTCACCCATCTGAGAAAGACTGAAAGTAAAATCACTCCGGATGGAGGTAGAGCAAAGGGGGGGGGGTGTTTATTCGTCCGTCATTTGACCCATTGGTCAGCTGCAACCGGACAAATCTTGCAAATCTCCCTGACGATTTGGGGGAGGATGACCTTTGACATCACCCCAAATCCTCTCTTCCTCTACTTTCCTTTTCTTTGTGGGAACCTTGCGGGAGGCAAGGAAATTTTTTTAAAAATGTCATTTATCAAATTTATTTGCTGCCCATCTCACGGTTCAAGGCGTCTCTGAGCGGCTTGAGAATCCTTGGCTCTTTTTGGGGGTGGGGGGTTGGAGCATGGGAGAACCCCCCCCCCGAAAACTTCCAATATTTCAATCAGAATAGAGCTGGAAGGGGACCTTAGAGGTCTTCTAGTCCAACCCGCTGCTCAAACAGGGGACCATGTGCCATTCTAGGCCCATGGCTGTCCAATCTCTTCTTAAAAGCCTCCAGTAATGGAGCACCCACAACTTCTGGTGGCAAGTTGTTCCACTGGTTAATTGTTCTCACTGTCAGGAAATTTCTCCTTAGTTCTAAGTTGCTTCCCTCCTTGATTAGTTTCCACCCATTGCTTCTTGTTCCACCCTCAGGTGCCCTGGAGAATAGCTTGACTCCCTCTTCTTTGGGGCAACCCCTCAAATTTGGGAAGATGCTATCATGTCTCCCCTCATCCTCCTTTTCTGTAGCCATATACTCAATTCCCATTTTCCCCCCTTCCTCGCCAGACATAAAGTCTTGGGGCTTCCTCCGTGGGTCTGGGTGGGCAGAGGGTCCGGGCGAGAGCAGGGTCCCCTTGGCTGCCCTTCGGCCCCATCTTGGCAGCCGAGTCCCCATCGCCCTCCGAGGGTCCCTGAGAGGAAGCCCCCTGAATGGCCAGGCTGAAACTCCTAGGTCTCCCAGCAGCCCTGGCTGATTAGTAGCCATTGATCAATTAATGAAACCAATTTATGGGGCCGCCCGACTCATACACAGGTGACTCTCTGGGCAGCTCACAAAACTCCACAACGTAACAACCTCACCTTCTCCTTGGCCGCAGGAACACAAACCAGCCAACCACTTGGTTGTTATTGTTGTTAGTTGCGAAGTGGTGTCCGACCCATCACAACCTCATGGACAACGTTCCTCCAGGCCTCCCTGTCCTCTCCCATCCCCTGGAGTCCATTGAAGCTCATGCCGGCTGCTTCGGGGAGTCCATCCAGCCTTCTCCTTCTCTGTCTCCTCCTCCTCCTCCTCCTCCTCCTCCTCCTCCTCCTCCTCCTCCTCCTCCTCCTCCTCCTCCTCCTCCTTCTTCTTCTTCTTCCCTCCATCTTTCACAGCATGAGGCTCTTCTCCAAGGAGTCCTTCCTTCTCCTTAGGTGGCCAAAATCTTCCTCTTCGGGATCTGGCCTTCTAAAGAGCAGTCAGGATTGATCTCCTCTAGGACTGACCGGTTGGATGGCCTTGCAGTCCAAGGGACTCAATGCAGGAGTCTTCCTCTCCAGCACCAGAGTTCAAAGGCCTCCATTCTTTGGCTTCCTTCCTTCTCATCAGGTGGCCAAAGTCCTTGAGTTTCCTCTTCAGGATCCGGCCTTCTAAAGAGCAGCCAGATTGGATCTCCTCCAGGACTGACCGGTTGGATGGCCTTGCGGTCCAAGGGACTCAATGCAGGAGTCTTCTTCTCCAGCACCAGAGTTCAAGGGCCTCCATTCTTTGGCTTCCTTCCTTCTCATCAGGTGGCCAAAGTCCTTGAGTTTCCTCTTCAGGATCTGGCCTTCTAAAGAGCAGCCAGGGTGGATCTCCTCCAGGACTGACCGTTTGGATGGCCTTGCGGTCCAAGGGACTCAATGCAGGAGTCTTCCTCTCCAGCCCCAGAGTTCAAGGGCCTCCATTCTTTGGCCCTCAGCCTTCCTTGTGGTCCAA
>NW_028261381.1:183485737-183540737 GCF_051295495.1 Thamnophis sirtalis | reverse complement strand
GGGAGGGAGGGAGAGAGGAAGGAAGGAAGGAAGGAAGGAAAGGAAAGAGGGAAAAAGGAGGGAGAGAGAGAGAGGGAGAGGAAGGAAGGGAAGGAAAGAGGGAGAAAGGAGGGAGAGAAAGGGAGGAAGGAGGGAAGGAAAGGAAAGAGGGAGAAAGGAGGGAGAGAGAGAGAGGATGGAAGGAAGGGAGGGAAAGAGGGAGAAAGGAGATAGGTAGGTAGCTTGGGAGGAAAGAAGGAAGGAAGGAAGGAAGGAAAGAAGGAAGGAAAGAAGGAAGGAAGGAAGGAAGGAAGGAAGGAAGGAAGGAAGGAAGGAAGGAAGGAAGGAAGGAAGGAAGGAGTGGGTGATCCTTGGGGCTCCTCCAAAGGCAGGAATGAGGGTCGCATGGCCCCCAGTTCTCTCTCCTTCTCCAGAAAGGGCTTTTGGGGCATTCCTGCCTGGGACATCCTGACCTCGTCATTCCCCTGGCATCAGTTGGCTTCTCCCTGATGCCCAGGCATTAACCTAGCCTCCCCCCTCCCCTTGTGCTTGCAGGAGAGGCCCTTGCAGTGGCCAGCCAGGCCCAGGGGAGACCCCCACTCCGACGGCTGCTGCCCAGCCGGCTCCTGCTGTGAGCCCACCCGCCTCCTGGTGCAGGAATGGCAGCTTCGGGACGGCCCTCGGCAGGTGGAAGTGGTGGAAGGCTGCCAATGCAACGCCAGCCCAGAGGAGGAGTGCCTCCGGTCACCCGCCCTGAAGACCTTCTTCCCCGACTCCCCTCTGGAGCAGACCCTGGACGTGGGCAGGTGTGCCGGCCCCCCGCCCTCCCAAGGTGAGCCAGCTGGGGCCGCCAGCCGGGTGGAGTTCAGCCTTGCCAAGCGGGGCCCTGGCAGGGATGGGGAGCAGGAGAGTTGCTTGGCGTCCCAGGGTGGGGAGGGCTGGCCTGCAAGGGGCAGAGGGGCTGCTTGGAATGGGGGGAGGCCGTTCCCCCCTCCCCATAAAACCAGGCAGAGCTCTGGACACGAAAGGCTGGCTCAACTTCCTACCCCAGGCTCATCTCTCCATGGCAACCCAATTAAGATAAGATAAAAGATATCGGATAAGATAAGAGATAAGACGATAGATTAGATAAGAAGATAAGAGATAAGGTATGTTGTAAGATATGAAATAAGATGTAAGATACAGTATAAGATATAAGATAGGATAATAGACAAGATAGGATAAGATCAGAGCAGATCTTATCTTTTAAGATATAAGACGATAAGATAAGATGACCAGATAAGATAAGATATAAGATAAGGTATAAGAAGATGAGATGAGATAAGATAACCTTTATTGTCATTTTTAGTGTGGGCACATCCACATTAACTAACTAACTAACCATCTAACTAATTAACCAACTAACCAACTAACCAACCAACCAACCAACTAACCAACTAACCAACTAACCAACCAACCAACCAACCAACCAACAAACAAACAAACAAACTAACAAACTAATCAACCAACTAACCAACCAACCTACCAACCAACCAACCAACTAACCAACTAACCAACTAACCAACCAACCAACCAACCAACCAACTAACCAACTAACCAACCAACCAACCAACCAACCAACAAACAAACAAACAAACTAACTAACTAACAAACAAACTAATCAACCAACTAACCTACCAACCAACCAACCAACCAACTAACCAACTAACCAACTAACCAACTAACCAACTAACCAACTAACCAACTAACCAACTAACCAACTAACCAACTAACCAACCAACCAACCAACCAACTAACTAACTGAGTAACTGAATAACTAACCAACTAACAAACTAACCAACCAACCAACCAACTAACCAACTAATTAATTAACCAACCAACCAACTAACCAACTAACTAACCAACCAACCAACCAACTAACTAATTAACTAACCAACTAACCAAGGAAGTCCACCAGAAGCAACACACAAAAGGCTCACGTGTTTATTTGTGCAAAATGTGTCCTTGCCACAGACCCAGGGGTGTGGGCAGCTGGTGCCCAGTGGGTGACTCACTCTCTCTCTCTCTCTCTCTCTCTCTCTCTCTCTCTCTCTCTCTCTCTCTCTCTCTCTCTCTCCCTCTCCCTCTCCCTCTCCCTCTCCCTCTCCCTCTCCCTCTGCCAGGTGGGCCCTTCTGTGTGCCAACAGGGTTCGACTGGGTCCTCCTGCAGGGCCCCAACGGGAAGCACCTGGTCCGGACTCTGGGGGGCTGCCAGGAGGACCAAGGGGCCTCTTGCTACCGGGCGCCCCACTGGGAACACTACTCGGAGGTGGTGCTGGACGCGGAAGGGAGGAAGACAGAGCAACAGAAGGTCTGCCCGGGTGCGCCCCTCTCCCTCCCCCTCCCCAAGGGCATGACGTATCCCAGAGCGAAGGGTCTCGGGGGGGAGGGGGGGGAGAAGCAAGAATTAGGGGGCACCGATCCAGATGGGATCCAAGCGGCATCTCTCCCACGGCTGCTTTTCCTAAGAAAACCCGGCCGCATAATTTGGTGGAAAACTGGAATTCCTACACCAGATCTGGCTGCTCCTTAGGGCAATTTGGGGTTACTCTAAGCCAGTGGTTCCCAAACTTGGCAACTTTAAGACTTGTGGACTTCAACTCCCAGAATTCTCCAGCCAGCAGAGTTCTGCTGGCTGGAGAATTCTGGGAATTGAAGTCCACAAGTCTTAAAGTTGCCAAGTTTGGGAATCTCTGCTCTAAGTGCCTGGAGTAATTTTAGACAAACTGGTGATGTGGACCACGGATGGGTTTGATCCCCCTTATTCCGGCCTGGTCTAACGTCAAAGAGGCCCAAAGCTCACGGAAGAGAAGTTGCCTTCAGAAGTTGTGGGGGGCTTCATCCCTGGAGGCTTCCAAGAAGAGGCAGGACTGCCATTTGTCAGAAATGGGGGAGGGTCTCCTGCTTGGGCGGGTTGGACTAGATGACCTACAAGGCCCCTTCCCGCTCTGTTCATCTGTTTAGGCTGCCCTGGCTGCCCCTGGATCTCTTGGCATGAATGCCAGGAGGGGAAAGGGGGCAGATGCCTGGAAGTGGGTGCCCTTGGGACAATCCCCCCTTCTCTCTCTCTCTCTCAGACGGGCCCACCTCGGAGGGTTGTTGTGGTGGGAAGGAGGAGAGAGGAGGACGAGGTCTCTTCGCCAACTTGACTTATTTATTTAAAAATAATTAAAGGGAAGATACGAAAACAACGTCTGAAATAATCCCCCAAATTCCAATGCTCGGTTGGCAGGTTTTGAGATCCCGAGTGGGTGGGTGGGTGGGGGGCTGAGAGAAGGCTGTGGGCACAGCACCCTGACCCCGGGCACCTGGGCAGAGCTTGGTGCCAACCTCCAAAGAAAGCCTGGTAGCCTTTTAAGCCTGGCAGGCTGGCAAAGCCCTTAAGAGGAGGGGTGAGGTCGAAGGGGGTGCCAGCCTCACCCGTCCCCCCCCCCACCAGCCATGGGTGCCCAAAGGGCCGGTGGGAGACGCTGCAAGGGGAATTTGCAGCATGGGATGAGACCCATTATTGAGGGGGGGAGGAGGGCAGCTTCTTGTAAAGAGAGGCCCCCCCACCCCCCCAGAGCCAAGTGAAAGGAAACCAGCCCTTTTCTCCCCTCTTTTGTCTTGCAAATCTTTCAGGAAATTGACCTGGGAAGGTGCTTAGGACAATGTTCAAGGTAAGACAGCTCAGATGCAGAGGGGGGGCAGGGAGGGGGACACACACACACACTCTCACAAACACAGAGCCAGCCAGACCCCCCTCCCTTTCATTTCCTCCTGGGTGTGTATTGGGGGTCCCGGGATTAGAGGTGGGGGACAGAGGCCAGGGAGGCTGCTCCATTTGCTCCTGGCCTGGAGGAAACCCCCCCTCCCACCCGAGAGTGCAGGGGGGGGGAGGAAGAGAAAGGATGGAGGAAGGGAATTCAGCAAGATCCTCCCTAGATGCCTTTGGATTGGTCCTGATATCTCCCTCTGTCCTAGATTTCTCTCTCTCCCTTTTTCTCTCTCTACCTATCACCCCCCTCTCTCTTTTTGTGGTGGGGGAGAGGGGCGTTGCTGCTTTTCACATTCATCACTTTTTCTTAGTCTCATCTGCCTTCCCAGAGCCCTTTTCCTTTCCTCCCCTCCCCCTTTCCCTTCCTCCCCTTCTCTTCCCTTCTTGCTTCCTTCCCTTTCTCCTTCCTTCCTTCCTTCCTTCCTTCCTTCCTTCCTTCCTTCCTTCCTTCCTTCCCCCCTTTCCTTCTCTTTTTCCTTCCTTCCTCCTTTCCTTTTCCTCCCCCCCTCTCTCCTTCCTCCCTCCCTCTCCTTCTCATTCTTCCCTCCTTCTTTCCTCCCTCCCTCCTTCTTGTTCCTTCCTTCTTCCCTCTCCTTCCTTCCCTCCTTCCTTCTCTTTTTCCTTCCTTCCTTCTTTCCTTTTCCTCCCCCCTCCTTCCTTCCTCCCTCTCCTTCTCATTCTTCCCTCCTTCTTTCCTCCCTCCCTCCTTCTTGTTCCTCCCTTCTTCCCTCTCCTTCCTTTCTTCCTTCCCCCCTTTCCTTCTCTTTTTCCTTCCTTCCTCCTTTCCTTTTCCTCCCCCCTCTCTCCTTCCTTCCTCCCTCTCCTTCTTATTCTTCCCTCCTTCTTTCCTCCCTCCCTCCTTCTTGTTCCTTCCTTCTTCCCTCTCCTTCCTTCCCTCCCTTTCCTTCCCTTTTTCCTTCCTTCCTTCTTTCCTTTTCCTCCCCCCCTCCTTCCTTCCTCCATCTCCTTCTCATTCTTCCCTCCTTCTTTCCTCCCTCCCTCCTTCTTGTTCCTTCCTTCTTCCCTCTCCTTCCTTCCCTCCTTCCTTCTCTTTTTCCTTCCTTCCTCCTTTCCTTTCCCCCTCTCTCCTTCCTTCCTCCCTCTCCTTCTCATTCTTCCCTCCTTCTTTCCTCCCTCCCTCCTTCTTGTTCCTTCCTTCTTCCCTCTCCTTCCTTCCCTCCCTCCCCCCTCTTCCTCCCTCTCCTTCCTTCCCTCCTTCCTTCCTTGCCCTTCCCTTGCCTCACTGCCCCTGTGTGTCTCTTCCTCCCCCAGGGGCCCAGGGGGGCCGAGAGCCGCTGCCAGCCACTGCATCCCTGATGGTTACGAAACAAAGACTTTCCAAAGCCGGACTGGGGAGATGCGCAGCCTCTTTGTCATCCAGATGTGCAGATGTGGAGCCAAACGTTCGGGAGACGCCAGGCTGCCCCACCTCTGGAGCGAAAAGAAATGAAGGCAACAGCCGCGGCCTCCCCCTCCCCTCCCAAGAGCCCCTCCACCACCCTGGAAAGAGGACAAATAAAGAAATAAAATGGGTCAAGAATAAAATTTCTCCAGCTGGCCTGTTTGGCGTCCCAGACACAATCATATCACGGAGCGAAAAAGGGGTTTTGCTCTTGCAACTCCAGCCGGGCTGCGTTTCCTCCTTGGGGGGCTGCAAAGACGGAGGACGGGGCAGGGAGGCTCTTCTCGCCCCCTCCCAAAGTGCCCCCGTCCTTCACGGGGGGGTCACCCACGTCCAGCTCTCCATCCACACCGGCTCTTTCTCCAGGTTTAATCCGGGGCTGATGGCTGAGTTTGCAGCCCAGAATGCGCCACCGAGGGCCCCCCACCCCCTGCCCCACAGGGGCCACCACCCGCTTTGGGGTTTCTTCAGTGAGCCTGAGATGAGAAAAACCTTTGGGCCGAAGGTCAGGCTGGGCGGGGGGGGGGGGCGCCTGCAGCCTCAAGACCCTCCCTTCCTCCCCAAGTCTTATTGATCATTTTTTTTTTCAAAATATACTTTTTTTATTTTCCATTTTCATAACATACAATCACATGCATACTATTCCATAGCCAGTATCCTATTGTATTAAGTAGTAATTACATCGGTTCCTCTTGTCATCAACGCCCAGAAAGATAAAAACCCATTATTGGCTCTTCTGCTCTCCATACACCTCTTTCTTCTACCTCTCTCCTACCTCCTTTCTTCCCTCCATCATCCTTTCCTACTCTACTTCCCCTTCCTTTCTCCTTCTCCTCTCTCTTCATTCCACTCCTCCTTATCCTCCTCATCTTCCCCCTTCACCCTCTCTCCTATTCCTCTCTTCCCATCTTTCTCTCTTCATTCCACTCCTCCTTATTCTCCTCATCTTCCCCTCTTCCCCTCTCTCCTCTCTTCCCATCTCCCTTCTGTTTCCCACTCTTCCTCTCATTGGTGTATTTCCGCTTCTGAGCAAACTCCATTCTATGTGGATGGTATTTATGCTTCCATATCAATATACTTAACATATCTTAGTTTAAAAAATAATAATAAGAGAAGACAGTATACATGTGCAATCGTATTACTTTAAAATCTAACACCCCTCGTGTTAGATTTTAGCCTAATATACATCCCTCCCTCCCTCCCAACCCCCCCTCATTTCTTATTAAACCCATTGATACAGCAGGCGCCAGTCTCCCATTGAAGCAACTCTCACTTGCAGGTTCTACAACAGGGCTAAAAACCATGAGTAAATCCACTGAATCAGGATGAAAGCAAGCGAAAGCCAAGGCGAATAGGACAGAATGGCAGAGTTGGAAGGGACCTTGGAGGTCTTCCAGTCCAACCCCCTGCCTAGGCAGGAAACCCTACACCACCTTCAGACAAAGGGTTCTCCAACATAGGAGAAGGCCTTCGAAAGCACCCACCCTTTGGAAGGCCTTCTCCGTCCATCACCCAGACCACCCCTCCTGGGGTAGGTAGTCTTACAGAAGAGGGTCTTCATCGGGTGTGTGTGTGTGTGTGAGAGAGAGAGAGAGAGAGAGAGAGACCCAGTCTAGTCACTGGGCACAGCTGGCTCTTTCCTGTCCCCCCCTTTTTTGGGGGGGGATGTGGGGGTTTTTTCCTTGGCAGTCTTTCCTAGCTGCCAAGAGCTTAGAATGGGGAGAACAATTTTCCTAAAAGTACAATCTCCCTTCTTGATCGGTTGGCAGATCCAGCACCCAGAAATTTGAAAAGAAATAATGAAATGAAATTAAATAATGAATAGAACAGGAATAGAATAAGGAACAGAAAAGAAAAGAAAATACAGAATAGAATAAAATAGAATAGAACAGAGAATAAAATAATAGAATGGAATAAAATAAAAGAATAGAATAGAGAATTTAAATAGAATAGAATTGAGAATAGAAAATTTAATTAGAATAGAATAGTATTGAGAATAAAATAATAGAATGGAATAAAATAATAAAATGGAATAAAATAATAGAACAGAATAGAGAATAGAGAATGTAATTAGAATAGAATAGAATAGAATAGAGAATAAAATAATAGAATGGAATAAAATAATAGAACAGAATAGAGAATAGAGAATTTAATTAGAATAGAATGGAATACAATAACAGACCTGGAAAGGGACTCTGTAGGTCATCTAATCCACCCCGCTCCTCAGATGGTGTTGGCCAAGAGGAATAAAAACCAGCCCTTGGATGCAGGGCGAAGGGATGTCTTCTGGGTGGGTGGGGGGTCTCATCTGAGAACCTGAGACCTGGCCTTGGAGAAGCCCTGCAGATGTGGGGGGGGGGAAGGGGGGGGCAGCAACCCTGGGTTGAAATATGCTCTGGAGAGCAGGGCACGGTTTGGGTAGAGAGGACGGGGGGCAGGAAGGAAGGATGGACAAAGAAATTGCAGGAAAACGGATTGCAACGTATTACACTTATAAGGCTGCCCGTTTCCGAAGCCTCCTGGGGCCGGAGACGGTGCTAAGAACATATTTTTAAAAAGAACCCCTGTAGAAAGTAATGGAGACAGGAGAACTCGGTCCAGACCCACAACTGGAGCCAGCTGTGTGTGACAGCAGCCAAAAAAGCGAATACATTCCTGGGTTGTATAAACAGAGGAACAGAACCAAAATCAGGTGACGTCTTAGCACCGCTTTGTAAATCTTTAGTAAGGCCACAGCTGGAATATATACGGCACCCAGGCTTCGTCACCACGTTACAAATGTAGATGTTGAGACTTTGGGAAAAGTGCAGAGAAGAAGAACGGAGATTCTCAAAGGCCCGGAGGCGGAAACAGGCGAAGAAGAAGGACGGCTGCAGGATTTGAGTTCGACTAGCAGCTTAAAGAAAATAAGAATTGGGGGAGGGGGGGAAGACTGCAGGGTTTCAATATTTGAGGAGCTGCCATAAAGAGGAGGGGGGGGGGGTCAAATTATTCTCCAAAGCCCCTGAAGGCAGGGAAAAAGAAGCAACGGGTGGAAACTAATCGAGGAGAGAAGCAACCTAGAACTTAGGAGAAATTTCCAGACAGTGAGGACAATTAACCAGTGGAACTGCTGGCCACCAGAAGTTGTGGGTGCTCCGACACTGCAGGTTTTCAAGAAGAGACTTGGACAGCCACCTGTCTGAAGTGGCAAAGGGTCTCCTGCTTGAGGGGGGTGGTGCGGGGTCAGACTAGAAGACCTCCAAGGTTCCTTCTAGCTCTGTCCTGATTGGGTGCTGCTGAGGATCCGATGAGGAAGGGAAAAAGTTCTAAGAACTTTTCAGACATGAAGGCTGCAGCTCAGCTCGGTGCAAACCAAGGGGTGTCAAAGCTGCTTGCACCCCTGAGTAACCAGAGGTCATCTATCCGGCCTCCGCCTTTGCTGAAAAAGACCAGGAAAAGGGGGAGAAGCGATTGGGGGCAGGTTGTGGAGGGAAGCAGGGGCCCTCTGAGCTGCCCCAGTTCCCATAAAACATGGGGCTCCAAGGGGGGCCAGGAACTCTTGAAATTCCATGTCATGTTGTGCTTTTTCAAAAGGCCCTTGGCACAGGGGCTGGGCATTGTGTGGCCTCCAAGGGGGCTCAGTTGCAGCCCCCCCATTTCTCCCGTGCCCCCAGCCACCACCCCCTCTTGGGCTGGGGGTGCAGGGCTGAAATTGCATCATCGGGGCTGCTCACATCTGGTGCCTAGAAAGAGAGAGGGGGGGGGAGAGCTTTCTTCCCAGCCAGGAGGGTCAGCATTGAAGGGCGCTGCTCCATGGAGGGCATCTCCCCCTCTCCCCCCCTCCCAGAAGCCTCTAATTCCTGTCTGCAAATGGCCCCCCACTGCTCCCCATTAGATGCCCGTTAGCCCCCTGCGGAGAGCCAACTCATCTGGCTGACAGCCTCCCATCCTCAATAAACTTCTTTGGGGAGGCCTGTGTGTTTGGGGGGGGGCGAATTCTCCCCACTCCTTCCTGCCGGCTGAGCCCCAACCACAAACACACAGCCCACCCCCCACCCCAATTGGAAGAGGGGGGGTGTCCCTCCTGAGGAATCCACAGCCCTGCCAGGTGTGGACCCAGCTGATGGGATGCTTTGCACCTTGTTAGCGGGGCCCATTAATCCCCTGCCCTTCCTTGATGGCCCATCAGCCCCTGCCCCTTCTGCTGGGGGGGTATAAAGGGGGCCTGGGCCAGCCCAGAGGAGCTAGTCCTCTTGAGGAATCCCAGAAGCCGAGATGATGAGGAAGCTCCTGTCTTTGCTGTTGCTGCTCACCTGGGCACCTGCCTGCCTTGCTAAGCCCACCTGGGGCTCCGAAGAAGACTCCGAAGACACCCGGGACCAGGCCCTGAAGCAGCTGCTGGAGGTCTTTGGCATCGAAGGACCCCCGCAGCCCCCCCTCTACTTCAAGGAGCCCCCCCAGTACATGGTCGACCTCTACAACACCGTGGCCGACGCTGACGGGGTCACCAAGGACCCCCACCTGCTGGAAGGGAACACCGTCCGCAGCTTCCTGGAGAGGAGTGAGTCCCTGGGGAGGGGAGGGGGCTTTGCTGCTTGAAGAGGGGGGGTGACAGGAGGGAAGGCCTGGGGGGTTAATTCCAAGGGCTGCCACTGGGAAACCCAGAATAGAAAGAGGGAGCAGTGGGGCAGGCATTGGAGAAGCCCCTGACCCTCTCTTTCTCCCCACTCCCTCTTTGGGAAGGGCTTCCCTGCAGAAGTTGGGGGTGCTCCTTTTGAGGGGGGGGACCCTTTGTCTGAAAGGGTGTCGCTATTCCTGCTTGAGCAGAGGGCTGGACTAGAAAACCTCCAAGGTCCCTTCCAGCTCTGTTATTCCGTGATTCCCCACCACAGCTGCGGGGAGTCTGAGAGGCTTGGGGGGTGGGGATGCCTAAGGCCATCTAGAAGGTCTTCTAAGCTGCCCTCCCCCCTTCCCAGCTAGCCGATTCTCTCTTTAAACCAAACCGAGCTGGGCTCTCCCTGGAGGGCCTCAGATGGGAATTGGAGTCCCTTCCGACTAGCTGCCTCTATGCCCAGGCCAGGGAGGGGGGGTCTTTTGTTGGGTGGGGGGCTACTTCACTCCCGGAGTTGGCAACTGACAAAGCATCTCAAAATCCTGGAGCCCCCCCTTCTCTCTCTGTCTCTTTCTCTGTTTCTCTCTGTCTCTTTCATTCTGCTTCTCTCTTTTTCTCTCTCCCTCTTTCTTTCTCTCCCTCTTTCTCTCTTTCTCTATCTCTTTCTCTCTGTCTCTCCCTCTGTTTCTCTCTGTCTCTTTCATTCTGCTTCTCTCTTTTTCTCTCTCCCTCTTTCTTTCTCTCCCTCTTTCTCTCTTTCTCTATCTCTTTCTCTCTGTCTCTCCCTCTGTTTCTCTCTGTCTCTTTCATTCTGCTTCTCTCTCTTTCTCCCTCTCCCTATTTCTTTCTCTCCCTCTTTCTCTCTTTCTCTATCTCTTTCTCTCTGTCTCTCCCTCTTTCTCTGTCTCTTTCTCTCTGTTTTTCTCTCTTTCTCTGTCTCTCTCCCTCTCCCTCTCTCTGTCTTTTTGTCTTTCTCTCTCTTTCTCCCCCCTCTCTTTTTCTCTTTCCCTCAGTCTGTCTTTCTAATTCTCTCTCTTTCTCCCTCCGAGTGTGTGTGTGTGTGTGTGTGTGTGTGTGTGTGTGTGTGTGTGTGTGTGTGTGACTGGGCAGCAAATTCCCCCTCCAGCTGAGACGCTTCAGATTCGATCCCTTTCTGCATTAAAATTGCCCCCTTCCTCAACTTTGCAGCACCCGCCCAATTCCTCCTCCTGGTCTACCGGGCAGGGTTGTTGTGTGGGGGTGCCCAGTGCCAACTTGCCCTTCCCTTTCAGCTCACGGCGACCGGATGCAGCTGCTCTTCCTGCTCTCCAGCGTGGCCAAGAACGAGGTGGTGCTGTCGGCCGAGCTGCACCTCTTCAAGCTGCGGGCCAGGGGGGCCGAAGGGGCCGCCCTCCAGAGGCAGCACTACTGCCAGGTATGCCCAGAGGCACTCTTGACGACGCCCAGCGGAGAGGCTCCCGACTGCCCGCTGGTCCTGCCAGGCCTCTGTGGGTCCTTCCACCCCACCCCACCCGTTCCCCGAACTCTAATGCCGGAATCAGTGGGCCCGGAGCTTCCCCAGAGAGCTGCCCCTTCTCCCCACATCTGGTGCCAGCTGCATCTTGAGGGCATCTTGATCTCAGTCATGGCTTCCCATCTACACTCTCCTGGCCCTCCGAGATAGACTGCCCCTGGCAATGGAGGCTCTCTTTGCTCCTATTGTCTATTGAGGGATATCTCCCCCTCCCGCTCCCATCCTCCTCTTCCTCCCCCTCCGTTCTAACCTCCTCTTCAACCCTTACTCCCATCCTCCTCCTCCCTCCCCCCTTCCTCTCCTCCCTCCTTTCCTCCTCCCCCTCTCCCTTCCCCCTCCCTCCCTTTTTCAGGAGAGGAGACCAGATTAGGCGAGCATGTGCAGAGTGCCCTGAGTCCACAGGGGGAAACGGCTGCTGGGGAGGGGGTTGGGGTTATCCTCCCCCCCCACATAGGGCTTCGTCTAATCTCCTCCTCCCCACCCCCCGTCCCCCGGTTTCTCAATCTCCTCCCCAGGTCAGCGTTTATCAGGTGCTGGACAAGGACCACCCGGAAGCCCCCCAGGGGAGGAAGCTGCTCTCCGCCCGGCTGCTGGCCCTGCAGGGCTTCGGCTGGGAGGTCTTCTCCATCACACAGGCGGTGAGTGCCTCCCTCCGAGGGGTCATTCCGGAGGCGGCTTGGGTGCCCCTGCGTTCGGCCAGCTGGGAACAAGGTGGGGGGGCTTTTGTCTGTGGCTTGGCTCGCTCACTCGAGCCCAGCAGGATGCCAACTGATGCCCCCACCTATATGTGCATTGGGGGGGGGGCTGAGAACAAGGGGGGGGGGCTTTGGACTGGGGCTTGGCTCACTCGTTTGAGCCCAGCGGGATGCCAACCTATCCTCCCTTCCTTCCAGGTTCGCGACTGGGTGGCCGAAGAGAGCAGCAACCAGGGTCTCCTTGTGACGGTACAGGGCCTGGGAGGGGCCCCCCTGGACCCCCACGTGGTACAGTTCGCCTCGGGCAGGGACCACCACACCAGCAAGAAGCCCATGCTGGTCTTGTTCACGGATGACGGGCGGCGGGCAGCTGCCTTGCCCAGCGGCTTCCCCAGTGAGTCACCCGCGGCCAGGCGTTTTGGGGATGGAGTGGGGGACACCGGACACTCCCTTGGGACCCTCCACAATAGGCTGATGCTGAGTGGGGGAAGCTGAGCCAATTCTCTTCGTCCCCCCACTTCCCCTCCTCAGGTCTGCCCTCTCTCCCCGAGGCCCCTTCCAACCGGACCCGCGGCCCCCGCTCCGCCGAGAGCTCCCTGCCCTGCCGGCGCTACCCGCTCCCGGTGGAGTTCGACGAGATCGGCTGGACGGGCTGGATCATCTCGCCGCATGGTTACAACGCCTACTACTGCAAGGGCACCTGCCGATTCCCGCTGGGCCAGAGCATGCGGCCCACCAACCACGCCACCGTCCAGTCCATCATGCACGCCCTGAAGCTCAACCCGGAGGTCCACACGCCCTGCTGCGTGCCGGATAAACTCTTCTCCATCAACCTGCTCTACTTCGACGACGACGAGACGGTGGTGTTGAAACAGTACGACGGGATGGTGGCCGACAGCTGCGGATGCCACTGAAGCCGCCACACCCGCCCCCTGCCCCCGAGCACGGGAGGAGGGGAGGAGGCAGGGGAGAGGGGGAGGCTGGCGCAGGGATGGCCCCTCCCACCACACCCAAACCTTGCTTTGTAAGGGGGAACAACAGCTGGGAACTTTGCTCCGCGAACCCAAAGTATTCAACTTTCCAACATTAAGACCGTCGGACTTCAACTCCCAGAATTCCCCAGCCAGCTTTGCTGGCTGGGGAATTCTGGGAGTTGAAGTCCGACGGTCTTAATGTTGCAAAGTTGGAGCCCCCCCCCCCCTAAATGGACAATCCTGTAATAAATTTTTTTGGGTGAATTTTGGAGGACACAAATGAAACCGTTTCTGTGGCGCAAGTCCAATTTCTTTCCCCCCCCCGGATTTCTAGAAACGTGGATTGAGGAGTTGGGGTGGGGGTGCGGGGGTGGGTGGGTGGGGGTCTTGCTTTGATCATCCCACCTGATGCATGCAAAGGCAGGCAGCCTGGACTCTCTCTGCTGCCCACCCGCTGCTGGAAGAAGAGACTAGCCACCGAGGAGAGCCAAGACGAAGCTCACTGAATCCGTGGAACTGACTGCCACAAGAAAACCATCCTGCCCGGCTTTGAAATTGATTTAAAAGGTGGCGCCCGACTTATTCGTGATGTTAGCTAGTCCCAGCACTGATTAAGTGCCGAGGTGGCGCAGCGGTTAAATGCAGCACTGCAGGCCACTTCAGCTGACTTGTTATCTGCAGTTCAGCGGTTCAAATCTCACTGGCTCAAGGTTGACTCAGCCTTCCATCCTTCCGAGGTGGGTAAAATGAGGACCCGGATTGTTTTTGGGGGCGATATGCTGACTCTGTAAACCACTTAGAGAGGGCTGAAAGCCCTGGGAAGCGGTATATAAGTCTAACTGCTATTGCTATCTATCTATCTATCTATCTATCTATCTATCTATCTATCTATCTATCTATCTCTATCTCTATCTCTCCCACCCTCCCTCCCTCTATATCTATCTCTGCCTCTCTCTATATATCTGTCTGTCTGTCTGTCTGTCTGTCTGTCTGTCTGTCTGTCTATCTATCTATCTATCTATCTATCTATCTATCTATCTATCTATCTATCTATCTATCTATCTATCTATCTATCTATCTATGTTAAATGAGGACCCGGACTGTGGGGGCAATATGCTGACTCTGTAAACCGCTTAGAGAGGTCTGAAAGCCCTATGAAGCGGTATATAAGTCTAACTGCTATTGCTATTGCTATTAAAAAAAAAGGAGAAAATATATTTGGGGTTCGCTGCAGCTAAGCGTCCACGGGAAACAAGCCGAGCCTCCTTGTTCCGCAGCAGTCTACCTCCGAAGAGCAAACGGCTGCTGGGACCAAACAGGGAAGCCTCCAACTTCCACCTGGGCTCCTCCAGATTCGGGGTGCAGCGGTGGATGCCGTGATCCTGGGGAGAAAAGTTGCGTGTTCGAATTGCCCCCAACTTGGAACTGCGCCCTGTGGAATGTACTATACTGTAGATAGCCAAACTCTTTTAATTTATATAAAATGTCTATAAATATGTGTGTGTATGTATGTATGTATATAAATGAGAAACTGTCCGGGCACCGAGACTTGTAAATATTTTGTCTTTTATACTTGTGATGATTTTGCCAAGTGTCTCCTTGTCGTCTCCGCATTAAACACAAACGGCTTCCAAGTATCTGGTGGCGTGGATCATTTGAGTGCCAAGCGGGGGTGCCAGTGAGGGGGGGGGGCTGAGGAGAGGCCGGGGCAGCGAGAGGCGCAGCTCCGTCTCCCCCAACAGGCCAGGTGGGGTTGCAAAATTCTTTCCAGCTGGTTGCAGAAAGGTTTGTGGCTGTGTTTCGCCTTGCGCCCGGATCTCCGTTTCTTCCCACCGGCCCTGGAATTGGCCAGGTAACAGGTGGAGCCCTGAAACTCCCCCCCCTCTGTGTGTGTGTGTGTGTGTGTGTGTGTGTGTTCCCTGTCCAGCAGCCCTTATGCCAGTGTTTCTCAACCTTGGCAACTTGAAGATGCCCGGACTTCAACTCCCAGAATTCCCCAGCAGTGGTTAGGACAGTGTTTCTCAACCTTGGCAACTTGAAGATGTCCGGACTTCAACTCCCAGAATCCCCCAGCCAGCATTCGCTGGCTGGGGAATTCTGGGAGTTGAAGTCCGGACATCTTCAAGTTGCCAAGGTTGAGAAACACTGCCTTATGCTGAAGATTTCATCTGGGCACGGAAAGGAGAATAGACGTTATCTATGTCTCAGCTGGCACCACCACCTGGCATTTTCCCAGTAAGCAAAATCGGGGAGGTTTGGTGGAGAGGGGATGGAAAGAGGAGGAGGGTTTTTTGGAAAGACGGGGAAAGAGGCCCTTCCTGGAGGCTCCCTGGGACGATTTGGCAAATCTTTTAACGGCGAGGCTGGCTGGGGAATTCCACCCATCTTAATAGGGTAGAAGTATAGAATAGCCTAATAGAGCAGTAGTATAGAGTAGAATATAATATAGTAGAATAATAGAGTAGAGTAGAAGAGTAGTAGAAGAGAGTAAAGTAGTAGAAGAGTAGAAGTATAGAATAGAATATAGTAGAATAGTAGCCTAATAGAGCAGTAGTATAGAGTAGAATATAATATAGTAGAATAATAGAATATAGTAGAAGAGTAGTAGAAGAGAGTAAAGTAGTAGAAGAGTAGAATAGAGTAGAAGAGTAGTAGAGTAGAAGTATAGAATAGCCTAATAGAGCAGTAGTATAGAGTAGAATATAATATAGTAGAATAATAGAGTATAGTAGAAGAATAGTAGAAGAGAGTAAAGTAGTAGAAGAGTATAATAGAGTAGAATAGAGTAGAAGAGTAGTAGTGTAGAAGTATAGAATATAGTAGAATAGTAGCCTAATAGAGCAGTAGCATAGAGTAGAATATAATATAGTAGAATAATAGAGTAGAAGACTAGAAGAAGACAGTAAAGTAGTAGAATAGTAGAATAGAGTAGAAGGCTAGTAGAGTAGAATAGAATAAGGAATAGAGTAGAGCAGAATACAATTGAATAAGGAATTGAGTAGAGCAGAATAGGACTTGGGAGGGACCTTGTAGGTCATCTAGTCCAACCCCCTGCCCAAAGCCCCCCAGGGTGAAAAACGCTGGGGCAGAGCCAACAGCCGGCTGAAAGAGCCTTCAGGGCTGACTCTCGCCAGCCACCATCCCTAAATCCCATTTTTTAGAAGGGCGATTCTGCTGCAGACCTTGGGACTCCGACCGGCATCCCCGGGCAGACAAAGCCCAGCTCAGGATGGGCTCTACCTGCCCACTCCCTCCCCCTGCCCTAGTTTGTGCCAGGCCAGAAGCCAGGAGATGGGGAGTTCTAGCCCCACCTGAGCTGGTGTGAAAGCCGGCCGGGAGACCTTGGGCCAATCCTCCTGTTTTTTTGGCCCAGTCTACCTCACAGGGTTGTTGTGGTGGGGAAAAGAGGAGGAGGAAGAGGAGGAGGAGATGGGTTTGTTGCCCCGAGTGGTTTATGAAAAATAACAAAGGCGGGATAAAAGCTAAAGCCAGCTGAAGGCCTTCCGCCTGCTTTGGGAAAGGCAGGGAAAACCCAGGGCAGGGGCTCTCTGAGGCTCCCTCGGGCATCAGGGCCTTGCCAGAGAACTCCAGCCACGGCCTCCCAGCTGTCTCTTCGGAAGCTGAACCGTCCAGGGTTAAACAGATGTTGGGGGTTACAGGTGCAGGTGGGCCTTACGACTTACGACCACCACCAAGCCCAAAATGCAGGTTGCTAAGTGAGACTTTTAAGTGAGCTTCGGCCCATTTCCTTGCCGTGGTTATTAAGTGAATCGTTGCATTCGTTAAGCCAGGGACCCCGTGGCTCAGTGAATCCAGCTTCTCCCCACGACGCACTGCAACCGTCGTAAATAAGAGTCAGCCGCCAGGCGTCCTGATCACGGGGACGTGGCGAGGGCTGATGACCCATTCTAGGTCATTAAGTGAATTGTTGCACGTCAAGGACTAGCTGCAGTTTTAGCCCGGGTGGCTCAGCCCTGGATAGACGGGTGGGGGAGGGGGTACCAGCCTCCTCTGACCCCCCATCTCTGCCCTTCAGGCACCTGCAGGGAAAGGAAGGCCAGGTTGAGGGGTTGAGGAGGCCGGCCGGCTGGCTGCCCCGCGTGCGAGCGAGCCAAGATGGCATCGTTGGCCCAGCAGGCCAGCCTGGTATGGAGGCGGGACTTCTCTGATGGGGCGGAGGTGTAGCTGAGGGGGGGGGGAGCCTCACAGGGTGGTGAGGACACCTCCCTTGGGCTGAGCCGGGGGTCAGGGCTGCCCGTGGTGGTGGTGGGTTCAGTAGCATTGGTTCATCTTGTTCCACAGCCTCTCCTTGAGGCTCTGCTTGCGGGGGGTCTTGAGGGCCACGGTGGTCTTGTGCTCCTGGGACTTGAGCTTGGCGTAGTAGTCGGAGAACTTGTTGTAGAGGATGGAGATGGGCATCCCGTTCAGGATGATGCCGAAGGCGATGCAGCCGAAGGCCACCACCCTGCCCAGGAAGGTTTCCGGCACCGTGTCCCCGTAGCCCACCGTGGAGAGGCTCACCTGGAGGAGGAGGAGGAGGAGGAGGAGGAGAGGAGAAGAGCAAGACATCCTCCTGAGCTGAAGCAAACTCTCCTGCAAGATGGAGCCAAGCCTTAACCCCCAAAGAAGATAAAAAGGGTCTGGGGGCTAAATCGCATGATGAACCATTGACGGGATGTCTAGTCCAGTGGTTTCCAAACTTGGCAACTTTAAGACTTGTGGACTTCAACTCCCAGAATTCCCCCAGCCAGCAGAGCCATTAATCGGCCATTAGTGATTAGGACAGTGTTTCAAGTTTGGGAACCACTGGTCTAGCCGAACAAGGAAGGAGACTCGGGAAGCTATGGGACCAACCTTCCAGGACCCAAAGAAGAAGGGGTCAGACTACTCCCCAGGGCAGCAGGAGAAGCAAAGGATAGAAACTAACCAAGGGGAGGAGCAATTTCCTAACAATGGGGACAATAATCAGTGGGACAAGGGAATTCTGGGAGTCGAAGTCCACAAGCCTTAAAGTTGCCGAGGTTGGAGACCCCTGTTCTAGGGCAGAGCTGGAACAATGCCAATCAGTGGGACAAGGAAGCCCTCAGACGTTGTGGTGGGGGGCTCCATCACGGGAGGCTTTCAAGAAGAGGCTGGACAGCTACTTGTCAGGAATGGTATAGGCCAGGGTCCCTGTGCAGGAGGGTTGGGCTAGAAGACCTCCAAGGTCCCTTCCAGCTCTGCTATCCCGATTATTATGAGCCGATTGCGTGGGGGGAGGGAGTGGGAAGAGGGGTGTGTGTTTGTGGGGGGGGAGGAGGGTTGACTTACGGCCGCCCACCACCAGGTGTTGGGGATACTGGTGAAGTTGGTGCCCGGGACGTCGTGCTCGACGGAGTGCATGAGGGCGGAGAAGGTGAAGATGCCCATGGCGATGAAGAGGAGGAGGCAGCAGACCGGCTGGCAGCACTGCCGGAGGGTGAAGCCGAAGGCCCTCAGCCCCGTGGAGTGCCGAGCCAGCTTGAGGATCCGGAAGATCCGCATCAGCTTGATGAGCTTCAGGACCTTGCCCAGCTTCCCCACGTTGCGCATCTGGTGCAGCTCCTCCGTGTCCTCGGCGTCCTCCTTGCCCAGGTACTCGAAGACGACCTGGATGTAGAAGGGCAGGATGGACACCAGGTCGATGGCGCTGAAGGCCGCCCGGAAGAACTGCTGCACGCTGGAGGTGGAGACCACCCGCATGAGGTACTCCAGGGTGAAGAAGATGGCGCAGGCGGTCTCCATGTGCTCCATGGCCTGCTTGGCAGTATGGCTCTGCATCTCCTTCACCGTGCTGAGGGTCATCCCCACCACCGAGAAGAGGACACAGAGGCTGGACAAGATGGCCGTGACTTTAGCCAGGGTCGAAGAGTAGGGGTTCTCGATCAGGTTCCAGATGGCCTTCCGGAACCGGCCCAGGAACTTCCCCTCGAAGTGCTCCTCCTTCTCCACCGTCTCCAGCTCGGCCTCCAGCTCCCGCTGGATCTTCAGGTACTCCACCAGCTCGTCGTGCTTCTCCTCAAAGAGGATCCGGCAGCACCGCTGGGTGTACTTCATGTGGATCCCCCAGTACTCGATCTCCTGCAGGAAATTGGCCGAGCAGAACTCGGTCAGCACCCACATGACGCCGCTCCGGTAGAACTGGAAGACGTAGTTGAAGACGGAAGGGTCCCGGTCGAAGAAGTACTCGTTCCTCAACACCGAGTAGTCATCGCACAGGTCCAGCTTCTTCACGGGATCCACGCAGGTGGCCAGTTGCCCGATCCTGGTGGTGGGGTACCTGGCTGCCGCTCGGACGGCGATGTAGAAGTGCTGGCCTCCAACATTGAGGGACAAGAAACACGGATCCCACGGGTGGGACAGGTCACGGCCGCCATCCTGGGACAGGTCGGCCAAATTGTCCATGGAACTCCACCGCTTGACAAGCTTCTCCTGAGAGAAGGGGATGAAGAGGTCCACGTCGTTGGGGGTCCGGCAGCACTTCTGACAGGCCCGGAACTTCATGTTGGCTGAGAAGCTGGCCCTCCTGGGCGCGGCTGGCCTCATGGTAGTGGCCGAGGGCTCCTCTTGCAGCCACCATCCGCGGCTGGAGCCTTGAGGGGGACCAGGGTTTCCACTAACCACCGAGGACCATCCGGGAGGCTCTTAGCAGCTCTGCTAGAGCTCATGTGCCACCCGCCAGCTGAGCTCCGCAAAGCCACTGAATCCCAGTTACGGGACTGGATGGAAGTGGAAGCAGCTGCTCCTGAGCTCCTTACAGCATTAATCCGATTGTGCTCTTAACATGTCAACCCAGGAAGCTAATCTGGGCGGTTGGGTTGGGCCGGTCTTATCCCAAATTAGTTTTTCTTTTTAAAGATGTGGGGCTTAAGGTGCTTCGAGAAACAGGGGCGGGCACCCACGCTAACCTTACGACCTGGGTGTGTCCAAACGTGTGAACCATGCTGGCTCGGGGATTCTGGGAGCTGAAGTCCACAGGTCGTAACGTGGACATGGTTGCCCATCCCTGCTTTAGATGCTCGAAGAAGGTGGCCCTTTGGCCTGGACTGGAAAACTGATGGGTGGGTGCTGGATCACGACTACGCCTTCAGGGGTGGGGGTGGTTTGGGGCTAGCAGGATATTCCACGGCTGCAGACCCTCGGGCTTTCGAAGAGGTCCCAGAGGACAGCAGCCTTTCTGGCTGGGGTCCTTCTCAAGGTCTTGTGTGACGATGGGAGCAGGTGGGGAAGACGGGCCTGAACGGAAGGCTGGGAGTAAAGGTGGGAGGAGAAGGAGGGCCATGCCTGCACGCCATCTTCTCTTATGGACTTCAGCTCTGCCACACTTTCTACTGCCTACTTTCCATTGCGGGAAAACGGGAGGGAGGGATTGTATGGAGTTGGATGCTTTGCAGCCATAACAACATTCTTTCTAGAAAGCCAAGGTCATCCTTTGTCTCTGCACTTGGCCAGAACTGGATGGAGGGGGAACTGCCAGCGTGGCAGTGGGAGATGGGACCATGGGGTGGACTAGTGGGTGGGGTGGGGGCAAGATCTTGAACTTCCAACTGGGGGGGGGAGGGGGAAACCGGGAAGCTTTCAGGTTTTCCCAGATGGGCCAACGTGGCTCTCTTCATCTATTGGGACTCTGAGCAATATTTTGCCCCGGACTCTTGATTTAATTTTGGATGCTATTTGGAACCCTGACGTGGGGCCTGAAGAAAGGGGTGGGGAGCACTTTAATGAGCGGGCGGAGATTCCAAAAGAAGCCAGGACCCCCATAAAGGTTGGGAAATGATCTTTAATGTCCCCGCTCAGACGAGGAGAGGTCAATCCCAGTGCTGCACAAGTAGGGTCCCGGCAGCCGTCCCAAATAGCAGAGCCTGAAAGGGACCCTGGAGGTCTTCTAGTCCAACCCCCAGCCCAACCCTACATAAGGGGTGTCCAAACTTGGGGACTTGAAGGCTTGTGGACTTCAACTCCCAGAATTCCCCAGCCAGCCAAGCTGGCTGGGGAATTCTGGGAGCTGAAGTCCACAAGCCTTCAAGTCCCCAAGTTTGGACACCCCAACCCTACACCATTTCAGACAGAGGTCTGCCTCTCCAGCCCCTTTCTTGAAAACCTCCAGGGACAGAGCACCCGGGACCTCTGGGGAGCCTCTTGTCCAAGGCACCTGGAGGCACCGGACGGGGGGAGCACCAACAGGAGAATGTAACCACCACCACCATCACCCCAGGACCCCCGGAAAGGGAGCTGGGATCCCACTGCTTCCACGTGCTGGAAGAAGCCCAGCTCAGGGTCTGGTCTGAGATGCTCCTGGGCTCAGGGACTCCTGGTGGAGAGAGACACGGGGCAACGCGGCTGTGGAAGGACAGGCTCAAGCAGGCCGCCAGAGGCAGCTGGATATAATATTTTAAATATTCAACGTCTTTTAATTCCTCCTCCAGAGCAGACGGATGTCTGTTGACAGCCTTGCAAGCCATGTGGCTTTTGTGTCTCTGTTCCTGCTAGGAGTCCCAGCTGGGTCGCCAGAATTTTCCAGGTCCGTGGATTTTTGCCCGGGGTTCCTGGGAGGGTCGGGTGACGGAGTCCCCTCGCTTGAAGGGAGCAAGGGGGGCAACTTCCTGCAAGAAAGGAAGGTAAGAGACGAGAGTTTAGGCTCCTTAGAGGGATTTTGCTTTTCTGGCTCGAAGAGAACACCCGGAGGAGGAGGAGGAGGAGGAGGAGGAAGAGGAGGAGGAAGCCGGCAGAGTGGGGGGACTGGGCTCTGAATCCCCAAAGGGGCCTTTGCAAAAGGCAGCTGGACTTTCCCGGTTGTTTCCCCTGAAAAGTCTCCCTTCCCATCCAAGCTTTGGTTTTCCTCGAAGGCGTTTTTCCTTCTCCTCCAAGAAGCTCCTTCAGTTATGAGCGGATGGTGGAAGAGGGAAGGGATTTGGGGTTTCCCCTCCACCATGGTCAGAGCAGAAGAAGCTTCCAGCCCTCTGGAACGAACTCCCCGCAGGGATTCGGACCCTCACCTCTCTCCAGGCCTTCCGAAAAGCCGTCAAAACCTGGGGGTGATGAGTTCCCTCCCCTCTCGACATGTATGGTTGTGCGACTGTTGCTTACTTTTATTATTTGTATTTTGTTTTTTTATGTTCCCCTTTTCCCCCCTTGAATTGTTCGCCGCCCTGAGTCCTCCCGGAGAAGGGCGGCATACAAATAATAAAATTCTATTCTCTTCTAATTCTATTCCTTGGATGAGAAGAGAAATGTCTTCAAGGAAAACCAGCTGCCCCTTGAAAAACAAACCCCCTTGGGACAACCGGGACCCGGATGACGGAGACAATCGTGACTTAAGATGGTGGAGAATCTCCATGAACATCTTGCCTCCAAGGAGCTCCTTCAGTTGCAGAACTCAAGAAGCTTCCTGGATGAGAAGCCACATGCCTGGCCTGCAATAATTGAGGATCTCCATCGTGCCCCCAAAGCAGAACTATGGAGAGGGGAGCCATATTTTCCCCCCCTTCTGCCTCCCTACAAAAGGAAAGAGCAAAACTCATTAAACCACCTGGGTTTTCTGGAACAGCTGGGCTGAGGAAGCCTAGGGCAAAGGGTCTCCAACCTGGGCAACTTTTAAGACTTGTGGACTTGAACTCAACAGAATTCCTCAGGCAGCAAAGCTGGTTAGGGCAGAGCTGGAACACTGCCAGGTTCTCCCAATGCCCACCTCCAGAAAATACTGTGTTTAATGTCAATCTCTGCTTGCCTGTGAGATCACGAGGGGCGAGCTGAACATATATTAAGTAACAGCGTCGCAAAAGAGGACGTAAAGAAAAGTTGTTCGACCCCAAGCAATGCAAAACTCGCAATTTACACAGGGAGGGGGGGGGAGGAGGGGAGGGGGGGGAAGCAGGTACAGAAGGCAGAGAGAGAATAGAATAGAATGGAATAAGTATTGGAATATAGAATAGAATAGATTCAGATTTCAGATTTAATTTATTTGTATACCGCCCTTCTCCGGGAGGGACTCAGGGCGGCGAACAACTCAAAAGGGGAAAGGGGATACAAACACAATACATATAATTAAAATACACAAGAGTCATACGGCCATACCAGTCGAGAGGGGAGGGGAACTCATCAACCCCAGGCCGGCCGGCACAGCCAGGTTTTGACGGCTTTCCGGAAGGCCTGGAGAGCGGTGAGGGTCCGGATCTCCGCGGGGAGTTCATTCCAAAGGGCCGGAGCTGCAACAGAGAAGGCCCTCCCCCGGGTAGTAGCCAGATGGCATTGGCTGGTGGACGGAACCTGGAGGAGGCCGACCCTGTGTGATCTAACGGGTCTGTGGGAGAATAGAATATGGGAATAGAATAGAGGAATAGAAATAGAATAGAATAATGGAATGGAATAGAATAGAATAGAAATAAAAATAGAATAATGGAATGGAATAGAATAGAAATAGAATAGAATAATGGACTGGACTGGAATAGAATAATAGAATGGAATAGAAATAGAATAGAATAATGGAATGGAATGGAATGGAATAGAATAGAAATAAAAATAGAATAATGGAATAGAACAGAAATAGAATAGAATAATGGAATGAAATAGAATAGAATAATGGAATGAAATAGAATAGAATAATGGAATGAAATAGAATAGAATAATGGAATGGACTGGAATAGAAATAAAAATAGAATAATGGAATAGAACAGAAATAGAATAGAATAATGGACTGGACTGGAATAGAATAATAGAATGGAATAGAAATAGAATTGAAAAATGGAATGGAATAGAATAGAATAATGGAATGGTATAGAAATAGAAATAGAATAGAAATAAAAATAGAATAATGGAATAGAATAGAAATAGAATAGAATAATGGACTGGACTAGAATAGAATAATAGAATGGTATAGAAATAGAATTGAATAATGGAATAGAATAGAATAGAATAATGGAATGGTATAGAAATAGAAATAGAATAGAATAATGGAATGGAATAGAATAGAAATAAAAATAGAATAATGGAATGGAATGGAATAGAATATGGGAATAGAACAGAACAGAGGAATAGAATAGAATTCTTTATTGGCCAAGTGTGATTGGACACACAAGGAATTTGACTTTAGTGCAAATTCTCTCTGTGCGCATAAAAAGACAAGATACATTGGTCAGGAATCGTAAGCTCTTCATGGGTTCTGTGTTGAAGCTTCCCAGGGACAGGAGTCCAGCTACGTCCATCCAATCAGATTCGGGGCTTACCTGGCTGGCCAGCCAATCTCAAGGGCGCTCGACTAGGATTAGCTGCTTAAAGGCTGCTTTGGGGGGCAGCCGGGCAAGGAGGGGCTTGGCTTTCCTAGAGGCCCACAGGCTGACGGCTGCTGCAGCCACGATGGTCATCAGGAGTGCTGGAAGAAAGGCAGAGAAGAGGGAGAGAAAACAAGTGAACGTCAGAATCTGGCTGTCAGCCATCTTTCCTTTTGGCTCTTTGGCCTGCCACACTTTCTATTACTCTACTATGCCTTTTTCTATGGTGGGGAAATGGGAGGGGGGGATTGTACGGAGTTAGGCGCTGTGTAGCCATAACAACATTCTTTCTAGAAAGACAAGGTCATTATCCTTTGGCTCTGCGTCTCTGCACCTGACCGGAACTGGATGGGGGGAACCTGCCAGTGTGGCAGTGGGATATTGGCCCATGAGGTGGGCTTGTGGGTGGGAGGGGGGAAAATCTTGAACTTTCAACTGGGTGGGGGAAACCAGGAAGCTTTCAGATTCGGGTTTTCCCAGATGTGCCAACATGGCTCTCTTCCCCTGTCTGTACCCCCTTCCCTGATTTGAATTGTGAGCCGCCCTGAGTCCCCTTCGGGGAAAAGGGCGGCATATAAATGTAATAAATCCAATCTAAATCCAATCCAATTCATCAATTGGGACTTTGAGGAATCCTTTGCCTCAAACTCTGATTTACTTTTGGGTGCTATTTTGGGACCCTGACCCTGGCCTCATTCCTGGAATAGCCGCGGGAGGGAGATGCCCACCAACGTTGGTCATTTTCATAGAGACCCCCCCCAAAAGCAGGAATTTCCACAGTATTCTAGCACGTAACCGAACCACAAGTGGCTTTTACTGTCCTGTGTTTGATGCCACGTTGATGGAAATCGACCGGGTGGTCCTTGACTGAATATTCACTTAGTGACCATTCAAAGATACGACGGCACTAAAAAAAGGGGATCGTTTTTCACACTTACCACCATTGCAACATCCCCGTGGTCATGTGAACAAAATTCAGAAGCTTCTGAAGCAACTGACTCGTATTTATGACGGTGGCACTGTCCCGAGGTTATGTGATTTCACTTCAGACGAGTGAAATCAACGGGGAAGCCATTGAACAATCGTGTTACGGACTGAACCATTCACTTAACAACGGGGGCAACAAAGGTTGCTAAATGGGGCAGAAACCGGCCTCCTAATTGTCTTGCTTAGCAGCGGCGATTTTAGGCTCAACTCTGGTCGTAGGTCGAGGACTAACTGTACCCATGGATTCCGTGAGGCCGTTTCGGCCTTGCTAAACCGGAAAAGTGGAACCGGCTGATTTCCCCTGCTAATTTCCCCAATTCTGCTGGGGGGAAAATCGCTTGGTCTCACTCACCGACAATGGCAGTGATGGTCAACGGCTCCAAGGCTGCAGTTTCTGGGGGAGGAAAAACAGAAGTTAATATAACACACCTGGGGGGAAAAAAGAAATGAAAACAGAATTTTTATTTTAAACCAGTGTTTCTCAACCTTGGCAACTTGAAGATGTCCGGACTTCAACTCCCAGAATTCCCCAGCAGTGGTTAGGACAGTGTTTCTCAACCTTGGCAACTTGAAGATGTCCGGACTTCAACTCCCAGAATCCCCCAGCCAGCATTCGCTGGCTGGGGAATTCTGGGAGTTGAAGTCAGGACATCTTCAAGTTGCCAAGGTTGAGAAACACTGGTTTAAATACATATACAAAACAAAAACACATTAAAACAACAAAGGAAGAAAACGTCCCATCAAACAGCAGTTCCATATCGGTCTGTATATTCATCTCTCATGTTCGTGGTCCCCTTATTCTTTACTTATTTATATATACGATTCCATACTAATTTGTATGTCCCATTTGTTCCAAGTTAAGATAGTATTCGGATTCCTCCTTTCCTTCTATTTCTTTCGTCAATTTGTCCGCCTTCGCGCATTCTAGGATTTTTCTTATCACCTCATCTTCCTTTGGTACTAGATTGTGAAAACAGAATGTTATTCCGTAGGATGGGCGTAAGGATGAATCATTGAAAAAGCTGGAGAGACTGGAACAGAGACACATTTAAGTGTTCTGAGTTCAGGACTCTTTTCTTTTTCCTGCCTTCCTTCCTTTTTTTCTTTCCTTCCTTTTTTCTCATTCCTTCTGTCTGTCTGTCTGTCTATCTATCATCTATTATCTATCTATCTACCTACCTAACTACCTATCATCTATCTATCAATCAATCAATCAATTACCTACCTATCTATCTATCTGTCTGTCTACCTACCCACCTACCTACCATCTATCTATTATCTATCTATCTATCTATCTATCTATCTATCTATCTATCTATCTATCTATCTATCTACCTATCTACCTACCTACCTACCTACATACATACATACATACCTATCATCCATCCATCATCTATCTATCTATCTATCTATCTATCTATCTATCTATCTATCTATCTATCTATCTATCTATCCTATCTATCTATCTTCCATCTATCTATCTATCTATCTATCTATCTATCTATCTATCTATCTATCTATCTATCTATCTATCTATCTATCTATCTACCTACCTACCTACCTACCTACCTACCATCTCTTATCTATCCTATCCTATCCATGCATCCATGCATCCACTTACCTACCTACCTATCATCCATCCATCCATCTATCATCTATCTATCTATCTATCTATCTATCTATCTATCTATCTATCTATCTATTATCTATCTATCTATCATCTCTCTCTCTCTCTATCTATCTATCTATTCTATCTATATCTATCTCTCCCTCCCTCCCTCCCTCTCTCTATATCTATCTCTCCCTCTATCTCTCCCTCTATCTCTCTATCTCTCTCTCTCTCTATCTCTCTATTATCTATCTATCTATCTATCTATCTATCTATCTATCTATCTATCTATCTATCTATCTATCTATCATCATCTCTATAAAACTTTTATTCCTACAGCCTTTAACTGGCAAAAAAAGTGAAGCAGTGGGTACTACAATTTTTCTGAAGAAATAATGAAAGAGACACAAACAGCTTTGCAGAGAAATTTGGAGAGAAGGACGGGGCAGTACGGAGGGGTTGAAACACTGAGAAATGAAGACATGATCAAACTCAGAAAGCCTTTTGCAGAGGGCAGAGTCCCGGCGGAAAACATAACGCAGGAAACAAAACAAAACAGAGCATCAGGATGCAAAAACACACACAACCCCCCCCCCCCCCACGCTTTGCTTCATTGAGGTATCTGGGAAAACAGACATCCTGGGAGGAACTCAAGGTTGTTGAAAAGAGTTTATTTATGGGAACGTTTGTGGGAGTAGGAACAGCCTGGGACAGTTTTCCCAAACCGGAATGGTTACGCAACTTGGGGAGGCGATAAATAAGTCAGATTCTCCGTGGGAAGCCCCTTCCCCCTGGATTCTTTGTCTCAGGCAGACAGGACAAGCAGCTGCCCTCTCCCTCGGAAGGTCCCGGAGTGTCCCACCGGTGGGTTATGAGGACTGGCTACTTGTGGGGTTACCCAGATCTGGAGATGCAACCTTTAGATTAGGGGTGTCCAACCTTGGCCGCTTTAAGACCTGTGGACTGCAACTCCCAGAATCCCCCAGCCAGCCATGCTGGGAGTTTCAGTCCACTGGTCTTAAAAGTGGCCAAGATCGGATACCTTAAATATTAGTTCTGATTCATCAGAACGTTTTAGCCAAGAGACCCACGCCTGAGGGGAGGCAGCCCCTGTATTTTAAGCATCTCAAGGGAAGACAGAGAGCTAGATTAAGTCCAGGGTGGGGAAAACCTCCAAAGGGATTTAATAGCATTTAGTTTAATTTAATTAGGATTTAGTTTAATTTTCCAACGTTTATGAAAAGGCAGAACTTCCTGGAGCTGCAGTTCCTTTTTAAATAATTTTTTTAAAAAAAGGAGTCAGAACAGATGCTGCCAGACTTCTCTTGTTTCTTAAATTCCTCGGCTGCCCATCTCGTAACGAAATGATTTTGTCAACGTCTCGGGGTGTCCTGAAAACATTCCGGTATGTTTTAGGGTAAAGGCGGCATTTGGGAAGGCTGTGAGCAGGGCACGTTTAAAGACGCACTGAAGCGGACATGTGAGAAACAGAACATGCTTGCCCGTCTGCACATATGTGGGGCAAGTGGCATTTGGCACAGCAAGGGGGGGGCGGGGTAGGGAGTGAGACCAAAAAATGAAAGGTATTGGGAAAGGGAATGCTGTCAAGTCCAATTTACACCCACAGCGACTTTAAGAGATGACAGGCGTGGATTAGGAGTTAAAGGCATTTAAGATTAGAGAGATACTGGATTAAACTTCCCAATTAATTAGAAGCAGCAGAAGACAACAGAAGTCACCCCAAAGAAAGGGGGAGGGTGGGGGGAGAGCCAGGGTCAGAACATAAAGGGGAGTGGGCTGAGTTGATTGACGCCTCTGGGGCTCAGAGGATCCCTGGGGTGACTCTGGCCCAGGCAGAACTGCTGAAAATTCAGGACACCCCCCCCCCCCCAGCAAAACACAGCAAGCTTTCGGTCTGAGCGATGAAATTTAATTATTTCCCCCCCCTTAGCATTCTCAAAATCAACCCGATGCAAAAGGTAACAGATTTACAGAACGGAAGAACTGATCCTAAATCAGCAGCACGGAAGACAAGAATGAACAGAACCCACATGCCCAAATGCTCTGTTGTTTTTTCCTCTTTATTTCAGCAATATAACTGGAGAAAGAGTGGGCACGCATCGTTTTTTGTGCTGTTAACTCTTTAAAAAAAAAAAAAGGGATTTGGTAACCTCTGCAAACTCCCCCACAATGCCTAGAAATCTCAGAGTAATTCTAAATCTACCTTGGTGTGACCTGTTTGACAGTTCTGGATCCTTGTCCAGCTTCCTCCAGGAAATGCTGGAGACGGCATCGTGCCCTTCCAAGTGCCAAGGACACAACTCTGCACGGCTCTTAAGTTGAAAAGGGGGAAAAGCACCCCGCAGGGGGTGGTGGGGATTCTCACGGGACCTTCGAAACTTCCTTAAATCTCTCCAGGGTGGAAATATATGCAGGAAACAGCAGGGAAAACAACAGAGTCCCATCCTGCGAATTTCCTTCCGGTTAAAAGTAATGCAGAATGCAGAATAAAAAAAATAAGAGTTGCAAATATTGCCAGGAGCTACACCTGAGCCCCTCTTGTTCCCAGCCAGCTGTACAAAGTATATTTCTAATTGAGAGATTTCTTTGCCCAGGTGGATTGAGAGTTATAAACAGCAGACAATCACAAGCGAAATACAGGATATAACTAACAGCAAGCCAAGTGCAGCTTTAGCAAGCAGGTGTCACAAAAGGTAGCTTTTCCCGGATTGCCTATAAAACGAACTTGCAATTCAAAGAAAGACCAGCCAGCAGAAGCACCGTTTGGCACCCCAAAATCGGACCACAGCTCAGCCCACCTTTTGGGGTTATCTGCGTGGTCCTTGGAGTCTCGGGCGAATCCGTGCCGCAGCTCTCTTCGTCGGCTCCGTCTTCACAGTCCGAGTGGCCGTCGCACTTGAAAGACAGCGGGAAGCACTCGGCCCCCGGGCGGCATCGGAACTCGTCGCTTTCGCAGCCGTCCTCCTCGGACGGGGCCCCCCGGGATGCGCAAAGGGACACGGCCTCGTCCGAGCCATCGGGGCAATCCTGGCGCTGGTCACAAAACTGCTCAAAGGGCAGGCAGGGCCCGGTGCTGTGGCCGCAACGACAAGTGTGATTCCTGCAGACGCTTGCGCAGCCGTTTGTGTGGTCTTGGCATCCGGGCTGCCTCTCTTGGCGGAGGCACAGCGGCACCTGGCCCCCCTCTTGGCACTGGAAGCTCTCAGGAGGGCAGGAGGAGAAGCCTGTAGGCAGAAAGGAAGGGAGAAAATGAAGGAATGGAGAGATGGAGCAAATTCCGTTATATTATCTGCCTCCCTTCCTCCCTCTTTCAGCGCTCTTCACAGAATAAGAGAGTTGGAAGGGACCTCGGAGGTCTTCTAGTCCAGCCCCCTGCTCAAACAGGAGCCTCTACAAGTGCTTGGGAAGAAACATGACATGAGTTCCTTAAGGCAGTGTTTCTCAACCTTGGCAACTTGAAGATGTCCGGACTTCAACTCCCAGAATTCCCCAGCCAGCATTTGCTGGCTGGGGAATTCTGGGAGTTGAAGTCCGGACATCTTCAAGTTGCCAAGGTTGAGAAACACTGCCTTAAGGAAAGCATCTCCTGAGACTCTGACCTTGGAGCCTTACCGGTGGAAGTAATCATTAACTAACCACTGTTTGTTTTTTTGGGGTGTGTGTGAAATAAAACAATGTTTTGTGGAATCACGGCCAGAGGTTGTGAGTCTCCAAGAGGCCGTGGAGCGGTGTTTATTAAGGGAACTTCCAGGCTGCCTTCTCCCATGGGGATCCTGGGCCAACTCACAAGGACAAGTCTTCCTACTGTGCTAATGTGGGTTTTTTCCTAAAAGAAAGTCCTGGGCTGGATCCCAGATCCCCCCTGGAAACATCATTGGCACACAGGGAGATCCCCCTGGGAAGGATCCACTTGGCTTGGTTGCTAAGAGGAAACTTGATGGCAATCAATAAATGCAAAACCCCAACTTCTCTGAGAAGCCCCTCAGACTGGGAAAGGTGGAATGGACCAGCATCAGTGGGGAAGGGGTGAAGGCCCCCTCCTTGGAGACAATCTTTTTTTGGGGGGGGGGGAAACGACATAATAAATGCTTGCAAAGCTTTTGCTGCGCCATTTTAATCTCTAACTAGGTTCAGCTGCTAATTATCTTGCAATGGCTTAATTGCTCCCCACTGATGCTTTGGGGAGGGAAAAGCATCCTGGGTGGGTCTAAGCAAGAGGGGGGGGGCTTAAAAGAACTGGGGGGCAGTCCTAGCCCCCTTTGGCCAATTGGGGGGGGGGGAGCTATAAGGCAAGGCCCAAAGGAGACCCCCTCCCAATCCAAGCCAAGAGTCCATCCTCATCTGCAGAAGGAGATGCAGAAGTATTAAATTTTACAGAATAACAGAGCTGGAGAGGACCTTAGAGGTCACCTAGTCCAACCTCCGCTGCTCAAGAGACCCCTAGACCATTCCGGGCAAATGTCTGAAATGCAAAGGATTGGGGGGTGGGGTGCAGGGGGAGTCCTAAGCCTCCATGGGGAAGGCTGGATTGGGAGGGCCCTGGCTGTGGCTTATGGGTCTGGGAGTCCAACCTTCCTGAGAGAGGCTGAAGGCACTGAAATAGACCAATGAAAAGAGCCTGAGGAGCCAAACCAAGGAGTCTTTGCATGAAAAGAGGGCATAACCAGCACCAGGCCAGGAGCGAGACAGGCAAATATTGCATAAATGCACCTGGAAAGAGAAGCTGGGGTTGGGGGGGGGGCGGATAATTCTACATCTCTTCACCTCCACTCCCCCCCCCCCAACTTTAGAATTTCATTTACGCCTTTCAGGCTGCTGCAAAAAGTTTGCATTTCCGAGATTTTTTGGGGGGGGTCTTTTAACTCGAGGAAGGCTCGCCTTTCCCCCTTGGGCAGGTAGGCCTGGTCGCCTTAGCAACGGCCTCACCTCTGACCTTGGAAAAAGGGCGGGAGGGGGCGAGTGAGGGGGGATATCGGCGCACGTGCGGGCCGGGGGGCGTGGAAAGCGAGCCCAGAGGAGGTGTGGCGAGGCGGGGCGGCAGGACAGCCAATAGCCGCCTGCTGGGCGGGGCCCGACGTGGCGCTCGACCAATCGGCGGCCGCGGGACGTGTTTGGGGGCATGAATGAACTCGCCGCGTGGAGAGTGTCCTCTCCTCCTGCTCCCCCTCCCTCCCTCCCTCCGCTTACCGGCCTCCCAATTCAGCAGCAAGAGGAGAAGAAGGCGCGTCATGGCTCCGCGGACGCCGCCTGCCCGACTGAACGCCCGGCGAACATGAAACCCGCCGAAGAAGGAGCACGCCTGCGCAAAGGCGAAGAAAGCGCTGGGGGGGCGGAGGAGCCACGCCTCCGAGTCGCGCATGCGTGGGAATAGAAGGCTCGGCTCGGCCAGACGAAGCGGGCAGCCAGCCAGAAGGCGCATGCGCAGTTTCCCCGGGGGAAAATCCACAGCACGTGCAAGCATAGTGCAGAGGCCTTCAAACTTTAAGACTTGTGGGCTTCAACTCCCAGAATTCTCCAGCCAGCTCCAGCTCCCTCATATTTTGGTGCATCTGCTGAATAGTTTTGAGAAAGACATTTTGGGAGAATCTATTAACTATGATCCATCCAGCATCTCTATTAAAACTATGATCTCTACCTTATCTATCTGTCTGTCTACTATTTATATCCTTCCTCTCTTTTCTCTCTCTCCATATCTATCTATCTATCTATCTATCTATCTATCTATCTATCTATCTATCTATCTATCATCATCATCTCCATATCTGTGTCTGTCTATCTATCCATCATCTCCATATTTATCTCCATACCTATCTATCTATCCATCTCCATATCTAATCTATCCATCCATCATCTCCATATCTATCTATCCATCATCTACCTCCATATTTATCTCCATACCTATCTCCCCATCCATCCATCTCCCTCCATATCTATCTTCTATCCATCATCTCTCTCCATCCATCTATATACGCCTGTCTATCCATCTCTCCATTATCTATCTATCTATCTATCTATCTATCTATCTATCTATCTATCTATCTATCCATCCATCTCTCCATTATCTATCTATCTATCTATCTATCTATCTATCTATCTATCTATCTATCTATCTATCATCTATCTATCTTTGTTTCTTTGTTTCTCTATTATCTACCTACCTATCTTGTATCTCTCTCTCTCTTGAAAGTTGTCCAGGTAGTCCTCAATTTACAAAAGTTCATTTAGTGACCATTCAAAGTTACAGCGGCAGTGAAAAGTGACCGGTAGCTGTTTTTCACAGCCATGGCAGCATCCCTGTGGTCACGTGATCAAAATTCAGAGGCTTGGCGACTGGCTTGAGTTGAGTTGATTTTATTTCTATGCTGCCCTATTCCCCGGAGGGACTCAGGGCGGCTCACAACCAAGTCAGGGGGTGGGGTGGGGTTTACAAATAAGAAAAAAAGAACACGAACAAAAACAATACCAAACCATACCATTCGAGGGGGGGGGGCAAAAACTCATCAGCCCCAGGCCTGTCGGAACAGCCAGGTTTTAAGGGCCTTGCGGAAGGCCTGGAGGGTGGTGAGGGTTCGTATCTCCATGGGGAGCTCGTTCCAAAGGGCCGGAGCAGCCACAGAGAAGGCCCTCCTCCGGGTAGTCGCCAGTCGACACTGGCCGGCGGATGGAATTCGGAGGAAGCCTAATCTGTGGGATCTAATCGGTCTAGTGGAGGTAATTGGCAGCAGGCGGTCTCTCAAGTACCCAGGTCCAATACCATGAAGGGCTTTATAAGTGACGACTAGCGCCTTGAAGCGTATCCGAAGACCAATAGGCAGCCAGTGCAGCTCGCGGAGGATAGGTGTTACGTGGGTGAACCGAGGTGCGCCCGCGATCGCTCGCGCGGCTGCATTCTGGACAAGCTGAAGTCTCCGAATGCTCTTCAAGGGCTGCTCCATGTAGAGCGCGTTGCAGTAGTCCAGTCTTGAGGTCACAAGGGCACGAGTTTGGGTTGGGTTTATGACCGTCGTAGTGTCCCGGGGGTCACGCGATCCCCTTTTGCGACCTTCTGACAAGCAGTTGACGGGGAAGCCGGATTCACTTAACGCGTTACTAACTCAACAACTACACTGATTCACTTAACAACGGTGGCAAGCAAGGTTGTAAAATGGGGGAAAAGCTCCCTTGGGCAAATATCTCACTGAGCGAGATAGATCCTGGGCCAATTGTGGTCATAAGACAAGGACTCCCGGTAACCTGTTTCCATTCTGTTTTGTGCTTGCATTCGTGGGGATGGGGAGTCAGGCGAGGTGGGGTGGGGTAGGAATTTAGTAAATAAATCCACTCTTAGCCAAAATCTCCTGCCTTCATTTATTCCGAGTTAACAGCATCTCTTCCTCCAATTCCATTTTCCCAGCCCAACAAGCCCCGTAAAACCACGTACAACGGCAGCGTTAAATGAGACCGGGAGGAGGGGGGAGGAGAGGAAAATGTCCTCCTGGAAAGTCCCGAGACACCAGACCGGCCGCTCTTCAGCAACCCTGCCTTGGGAGCCTGGTGGGCGATCTCACAAATAGGGCTCGTCCTTGGACAGTTCCCACTTCCGAGGGGGCGTGCCGGGGGTCACAGGAAGCTTCTCCGTCCTGGTGACGGAAGGGTCCGAGCTGTGGGTCAGAAGAGGGAGAGTTAGAGGCCGCGTGGACACCTTCCCCAAGCGGTAAACCCGGATTAAAAAGAGGCGGTTCGGTCTAGTCCAGTGGTTCCCAAACTTGGCCACTTTAAGACTTGTGGACTTCAACTCCCAGAATTCTCCAGCCAGCTCTGCTGGCTGGAGAATTCTGGGAGTTGAAGTCCACAAGTCTTAAAGTGGCCAAGTTTGGGAACCACTGGACTTTAAGTGGTTCGGGCACTGGGCGAGAAACCAGGTGAGTTCTAGTCCCGCTGTAGGAATGAAAGGCGGCTGGGCCAACACCAGGCGACAGTGAGTTCTGGTCCCGCCTTAAGTATAGTAGCTGGCTGTGTGATGTGGCCAATCACTAGGAGACTGTGAGTTCTAGTCCCGCCTTAGGCATGAAAGCCAGCCGGGTGACTTTTAACCGACTGCCAGGTGACAGTGAGTTCTAGTCCCGCCTTAAGCATGATAGCTTTCTGTGTGATGTGGCCAATCACCAGGTGACAGTGAGTTCTGGTCCCGCCTTAGGCATGATAGCTGAACTGTGATGTGGCCAATCACCAGGTGACAGTGAGTTCTAGTCCCGCCTTAGAGTTGAGGTGGTGCCGTGGTTAAATGCAGCACTGCAGGCTACTTCAGCTGACTGCAGTTCTGCAGTTCGGCTGTTCAAATCTCACCGACTCAAGGTTGACTCAGCCTTCCATCCTTCCGAGGTGGGTGAAATGAGGACCCGGATTGTTGTTGGGGGCAATATGCTGACTCTGTAAACCGCTTAGAGAGGGCTGAAAGCCCTATGAAGCGGTATATAAGTCTAACTGCTATTGCTATTGCTATCTATCTATCTATCTATCTATCTATCTATCTATCTATCTATCTATCTATCATCTATCTATGGATTGTTGGGGGCGATATGCTGACTCTGTAAACCGCTTAGAGAGGGCTGAAAGCCCTATGAAGCGGTATATAAGTCTAACTGCTATTGCTATTGCTATTGCTATTGCTATCTATCTATCTATCTATCTATCTATCTATCTATCTATCTATCTATCTATCTATCTATCTATCTATCTATCTATCTATGGATTGTTGGGGGCGATATGCTGACTCTGTAAACCGCTTAGAGAGGGCTGAAAGCCCTATGAAGCGGTATATAAGTCTAACTGCTATTGCTATTGCTATCTATCTATCTATCTATCTATCTATCTATCTATCTATCTATCTATCTATCTATCTATCTATCTATCTATCTATGGATTGTTGGGGGCGATATGCTGACTCTGTAAACCGCTTAGAGAGGGCTGAAAGCCCTATGAAGCGGTATATAAGTCTAATTGCTATTGCTATTAAGTATGATAGCTGAACTATGATGTGGCCAATCACCAGGAAACTCTTGAGTTCTAGTCCTGCCTTAGGCATGAAAAGCTGACCAAAATTACTATGTAGGGGAGATGAGCAGTGCAGAAATTTAATAAATGTAATAGAATAAATCAGAGTGGTTGGGCCAATCCTTCACCCTCAGCCCAAGCCATCTCACGAGGTGGGGGTTGTGGGGAAAACGGGGGAAGGAAGGAAGGAGTATTAGAGATGCCTTGTCACCTTGAGTTATTTATAAAAATAATAAATTGGGGGGGGGGGCGTATGAAATAAAGCAGTGGTTCCCAAACTTGGCAACTTTAAGACTTGTGGACAACTCCCAGAATTCTCCAGCCACTGAAATAAAGTATAAGCAGGATTGCCTCCTGTTCACACCTCCGAGGGAGGGATCTGTTGCCCCCCCCCCCACCTTTCCCATCTCCCAGTAGCTCAGCAGGGCGAGAAAAAGGCAGGGAAGGCACATTGCAGACCCCCCCCCCCCGTTATTAAAGACTGGTGGGGTCCAGGAAAGGAGGCTTCTCTGCCCCAGTTGCCCTGGGGAATATTCCCCCCCTGTCTCCAGATGCCCCCTCCCCAACTCTCCTGGCCTCCAGTAGAGGCCCACCCCCAAAAGCCTTCCCTTCACCTTTCAGCTAATTTTCAACCATGTTCTTAAAATCACCCTCGCCTCCTCTTCTTCTTACACTTTTAACTTTTATATACGTTATCTTTTAATCGTTTTATGGCACGCCATAAGGAAGAAGGGCGGCGGTTCCCAACCGCGATAAATAAAATAAATAAAAGCCCCCCCCCCTCTCTCCCCCAGCTTCCTAGAAAAGAAACTCGCCGGGAGGAGGAGGAAGCCAGCACTTTTTCCACCTGGACTCTTTCAAGGCCTCCTCGGGAGGAGAGGAAACTTCACAGCTTTTGGGAAACAAGCTGGGGAAAATCAGGGGGGGAGGAGGTCTTTAAACACCCCCCACCCACAAGCACGTTTCCATCGCAAGGGGTGTCGGCTTCGAGCATCCTGTATAAGAACACTAAAATAGCCTTAAAAGAGCTTTGGAGGTTCAGCCGGTCGGGTCATTGTTCAGAAGCCAGAAATGGCCACGACAAACAAGGGATCCGTTTAGCTGGGCGTCTCCACCCGACGCTTCCCTAAGGAAGGAACTTTCCAGAAGGGAGGCTCTTCCGCGCTCTTGAAGGCTGCTGGGGTCTCCGCAGGTGTCGCCGAAGGGTTCCTACCTTCCGGGAGCCAGCTTCTTCTGAGCTGACATGAGGACAATGGGCGGAAAGGCCTCCCTGCGTCCGTCTCTCGTGCAGTAGTAGTTGTTGGCTAGCTTGTGGCTGGGTCCCACGGGGAGGCTGGGGGGCGGCTGAGTCCTACACCAGGCGGGAATCGGAAGGAGACGATCAAAAGTGTGGAAGGTCAGCGTGGAAAATCCACCAAAACAAGAGGCACTTGAAGGGACGCCCTGGCTTGACCGGGGCCAGAAGCGAGAAGCCGCATCCTCTCTTCAAAGGGGGGGTTGGGTTGGGGGTGCGTTTCCAGGGGTCACAAAAGGGACTTCCAAGGTGGGGAGGGGTCTTGGACGGACTCAGATCCCGCACCGACTAAAGTGTTTGAAGCAGGCAGGGAGCTCCCCAGTTAAAAGGAAGAATGAAATTTCATTTTAAGGTATGAGTGCACATTCAAAGTGACCATAAAGTTATTATTCTATTCTATTCCTTATTCCATTAAATTCCCCTGCACTCTACATTCTGAATTCTATTCTATTGCTATCAGGAGATGCCGGCCGTCCTAACTGGGCATCGATGGAGATTCCCAACCATGAAGGTCACGGTTCTCCTAAAGGTGTTTTTCCAAGATCAAGGAGAGAGGCAAGCTGGAACTACGGAGAAATTTCCTGAACAGTTACTAGAACAAATAATCAGTGGAACAGAAGTTGCCTCCAGAAGTTGTGAACGCCCCAACACTGGAAGCCTTTAAGAAGATGTTGGATAGCCATTTGTCTGAAACGGTATAGGGTTTCCTGCCTAGGCAGAGAGGGTTGGACTAGAAGACCTCCAAGGTCCCTTCCATCTATTCTATTCCTTATTCTCTTCTCTTCTACTCTATTTCTATTCTATTCCTTTTTCTATTCCTTGTTATATTCTATTCCATTCCTTATTCTACTCTATTCTACTTTATCCCCGGCAGGCCTGGGGATAAAGATCATAACCTGTCCCCACCCGAATGATGAATGAATGTTGAGCGCTATTTTTACTCATGTATTGTTTCATGTTTACTGTTTTGTACCCCCTTCCCTATATTTTGTAAGCCGCCCTGAGTCCCCTCAGGGAAAAGGGCGGCCTATAAATATTAATAAAACTCTAAAAACTCTAAACTCTATTCTATTTCTATTCTATTCCTTTATCTAGTCCTTTTTCTATTCTATTCTATTCTTTATTCTATTCTATTCCTTTTACTATTCTATTCCTTATTCTATTCTATTCTATTCTATTCTATTCCATTCCGCATTCTACTCTATTCTATTTGTATTCTATTCCTTTATCTATTCCTTTTTCTATTCTATTCTTTATTCTATTCCATTCCGTATTCTACTCTATTCTATTCCTTTATCTATTCCTTTTTCTATTCTATTCCTTTTTCTATTCTATTCCTTTTTCTATTCTATTTTATTCCTTTTTCTATTCTATTCTATTCCTTTTTCTACTCTACTCTATTCTATTCTCTGCACTTTTTCTGGAGTCCAAGGTTATCTAAGGTTCAAATTGTGTAAATGGTTTTGGGCAACAGGCGCCAGAAGTACAAATGGTTTAAACCGGGACATTCTTTCTCCAGTAGCACCGTAAGCAACCCGCAGACTTAGCAGATGCTTTCAAACTCTCCCTTGTGGAGGAGGCTTGAGCCATGGCTGAAGTCCGGAGCTTTTTCTAACCCCCCTGCCCAGAATTACCTCTTGGAGATCTCTGTGTAGCGCAGCTGCAGCGTCGCCTGGACGTCTCGCTGTTTTGAGAAAGAGAGAGAGAGAGAGAGAAAGAGAGAATGAATGAGTGAGAGAAGCCATTCGTCTTAAATGCAATATCTCAAGTGGAAAAAAACAATCTGCTGATACACCTCTGTAATTGTCTGGTTTGGCACAGCAGTCCAAATTTCAACCAAACCTGGGAATTCAGACAAACATTTCATTTCCTCTTTTGCCTATAGAGCCAGCTATGACCCCTGACAACAGCCAATAGAAGACACGTCCTTGTACAGGAACAGGAAGCTCAAGTGCAAAAGCCAAAAAGAAGGCATAACTTCCCCCTTCTCAACTCCACCCAGGCGGTTCTCCTTCACCAGCAAACCACGTTTCCGGCGTCTTTCTCCCAGCTTGGAACAGAACCAGATGGGAGATTTCTTCCCACAGTATCTTACGATTAACGGTGGTAACTATGATCTAAGGTCTAGGACAAGTGTTTCTCAACCTTGGCCACTTGAAGATGGTTGGTTTTATGGTTTTATGGTTTTATTAGAATTTGTAGGCCGCCCTTTTCCCTGAGGGGACTCAGGGCGGCTCACATAAAACTGGGAAGGGGGGGAATACAGACAACAAAATAGAGACATATACTAAAATAGTAAGCAACATACATACATCATTCGGGAGGGGTAACTATCCTTATCCCCAGGCCTGGCGGGCGAGCCAGTTCTTCAGGGCTGTGCGGAAGGCTTGGACGGTGGAGAGGGTACGGATCTCCACAGGGAGCTCGTTCCAAAGGGCCGGGGCCACCGCTGAGAAGGCCCTCCTCCTTGTAGTTGCCAGCCGACATTGGCTGGCCGATGGGATACGGAGGAGGCCTAATCTATGAGATCTTATGGGTCGCAGGGATGTAATGGGCAGAAGGCGGTCTCTCAAGTATCCAGATCCACTGCCATGTAGGGCTTTATGGGTGATTAGTAGCACCTTGAAGCGCATCCGGAGATCGACAGGTAGCCAGTGCAGCTCGCGGAGGATGGGTGTTATGCGGGCGAACCGAGATGCACCCGCGATCACTCGCGCGGCTGCATTCTGCACTAGCTGAAGTCGCCGGATGCTCTTCAAGGGCAGCCCCATGTAGAGCACATTGCAGTATTCCAGCCTAGAGATCACAAGGGCCCGAGTGACTGTTGTGAGAGCCTCCCGATTCAGGTAGGGTCGCAACTGGCGCACCAGGCGAACCTGGGCGAATGCCCCCCTGGTCACAGCCGTTAAATGATGGTCAAATGACAGCTGCGGATCCAGGAGGACTCCCAAGTTGCGAACCCTCTCTGAGGGGTATAGAATTTGACCCCCCAGCCTGAGTGATGGAATACTGGTCAAGTCTTTGGGAGGAAAACACAACAGCCACTCGGTCTTTTCCGGGTTGAGCACAAGCTTGTTAACCCTCATCCAGTCCATAACGGCCTCAAGACCCCGGCTCACCACATCCACCGCTTCATTGAGTTGGCACGGGGCGGACAGATACATTTGAGTATCGTCCGCATATTGATGGTATCTAATCCCGTGCCTGCGGATGATCTCTCCCAGCGGTTTCATGTAGATGTTGAATAGTAGGGGGGATAAGACCGACCCCTGAGGTACCCCATAATTTAGGGGCCTAGGGGACGATCTCTGCCCCCCCACTAACACTGACTGCGACCTGTCCGAGAGGTAGGAGAACCACCGTAACACGGTGCCTCCCACTCCCACCTCCCGCAGTCGTCGCAGAAGGATACCGTGGTCGACGGTATCGAAAGCCGCTGAGAGGTCAAGGAGGACCAGGATGGAGGGATGTCCTTCATCTCTGGCTCTCGTTCCAAAGGGCCGGGGAATTTGCTGGCTGGGGAATTCTGGGAGTTGAAGTCCGGACCTCTTCAAGTGGCCAAGGTTGAGAAACACTGTTCTAGGCTCTACCACTTCGTTGCTTCTATGTGCAGTGAGCTTCTGCACCAGAGGTGGGCTGCCAATTTCTCTACTACCGGTTTTTGCGCGCATGTGCAAAAACATCCGGGCGGGTGGGAGGAGCCTCCTGCGGCCGCTACTACTGGTTTACCCGACCTCTGTTCTGCACCCGAGAGAAATTCCTCATGCGTCCAGTCCCACTTGGCCATTGAAGAATGTCCTGTTCTATTCTACATCTGAGCCACTGGACTCCTGGTAACAATTAAGAGGCACAAAGTCTATTCAAGTGCCAGAATAAACACACGCACCCTTCTCAACTGAGAGCGGTTGAATCCTTGAATTACAACAGTTCAAAAATTCAAATTTAATGAATTTATATGCTGCCCAATCCCGAAGGACTCTGGGCGGCTTATAGAAACACATTTCTAAAGGATAAAAAAAAAAAAAAAAAAATAGAGAAAGAAGAGCTGAGTGATCATTCAAAATTACAACGGCATTGGGGGGGGGGGGGAAGTGACTTATGACCGTTTTTCACAGTTATGATCCACAGTTATGGTCACAATTCAGCCGGCTTGGCAGCTGCTTCACATTTACGATGGCCACAGGGTCCCAGAGTGACGTGACCCACTTTTGCGACCTTCTGATGGGCAAAGCCAATTGGGAAGCCAGGTGCATTTAAGAGCCGTGTGGCTAATTTATCCACTTAACGACGGAGGCAAGAAAGGACGTAAAATGGGCCTCAATTGCGGTCGTCTATCGAGGACCTCCTGAAGTTTGGTGCACAGCGTGATTAATCCCCTGTCGTTCAGAGTCGCTCTGGACAGAGAGATGGAAGAGGCATATAAATCTGAGAGTTAATAATCCTGCTCCCGGTCCAGGAAAATCAGTAAAACCACTGAAATTGGGGGTAGAAAGCTCACAAAGAGGAGGCAGAGGAGGGAGCTAATCCTTCCTTCTGGAATAGGCCTTGAAAGGCATATAAAGCGGCTCCTGGCACCTTTCTTCCAAAGGCCTACTTCTCATCACGCATCCCAGCATTTAGAAATGTCTGCCGGAACTGAAGAAGCTTCTTGGAGGAGAAGGGAAACGTCTTCGAAAGAAAAAAACAGAAAGTCCAGTTGCCTTTTCTTGAAAAAAAGAAGAAAAAAGAAAAAAAGGCCCTTTGGGACCATTTAGAAACATTTAAATGGAATTAAGAGTCACACCTGGCCTTCGACACCTGAGTTCCTCCAACTTTTAAGACTGTGGACTTCAACTCCCAGAATCCCCCCAGCCAGCAAGCCCCGGGAGTTTGTGGAAGCGGTCAGGATGCAAATCTTGCAAATAAATATCCCAAACCCCAAATTTCGAACATTTTTGATTATAACAGAACAACAGAGTTGGAAGGGACCCTGGGGTCATCTAGCCCAACCCCCATAAGTGTTTCTTCAAAGGCAGCCATTTTTAAGGTCGGTGGACTTCAACTCCCAGAACCCCTCATCTAAGCCACTCTCCGAGAATGGCCAAAGCTGTCTTGAGGAATTCTGGGAGTTGAAGTCTAAAAGGCTTATATTGGACCAGCCAGAATGCCTTTGACGCCCGGAAACTACAGACCCCAGAAGCCCTCGCGCGGGGAAGGGGCGTGGCTAAGGCGCGAGGCCCCGCCCCGCGGTCAGGGTCGTTGGGGAATACGCCCGGCAAGGCCAGGCGAGCGCTCGTCGGACCTTCCGAGGAGGCGCAATTGGGAGATCCGGCCGGCGCGCCCGCTCGCCCTTACCCCGGCCAGAAAGTTGCGGATAAGGCGGATGATGCGGGTGGCCGACGCCATCTTGGCTTCAAGGTTGCGCGCTGCGCGGAGCACGCAGGAGACGCCGGGCCCCGCCCCCCGATGGGCGGGGCTAGGTGGCACGCCGGGGAGAAGGGCGGAAGAGCCTCGCGCGGTGCATGCTGGGAGGAGTGGAAAGGGAACAATTAAAAGAGAATAAAGCAAAATGCACAAAAACTGCTTTTTATTTATACCGGTGTTTTTCTTTCTCTTAAAAATTTTTTTTTTAAAAAAAATTCCCAAACTCATCCCAGGCTGCACAATGTTGAGATAGGTGGGACTCCCCTTCCCAGAATTCCCCATTTGCTCTGATGCAAATTGTTGGCAAGGAAGCCGCCCAGAGTTCACTGCGATCGATGCAAATAAATAGAGGCAATGCCGGTGCTCATTTTGCATTTTCTTTCTTTTAAAAAAATAGTTTTTATTAAACATTTTAACCTTTAAAAACAGAAAAAAAACAACATACAGAAAAAACAAGACAAACGTAACAATATATATATATAGTTTTACAGTCTTCGGCAGCAGCATACATGTTTTACTTTGAAGTTCTCTATTCTACATTGCCTTCCTATCGGTTTTTCATTTTGCATTCCTTCATTTGCGTTCGTTTCAAGGAAGCTGGCTCAGCGCCACTAACAACTGGACAAATGAATGAATAAATGAATAAAGAAATAGTCCTCCACTTAATGACAGTTTGAAGTTTCAACAGCACACAAAGAAAGCGGCTTATGACTATTTTTCACACTTATGGCCGTTGCAGGATAAAAAGTTGGACGCTTGGCAACTAACTTATGATGGGTGGCTAATGTCCCCAGGGGTCACGTGACCCCCTTTTGCAACCTTATGACAAGCAAAAACCACTGGGGAAGCCGGATTTATTTCACAGGCGCGTTGTTACCAAGTTAACTGCAGTGATTCACTTTAACAAATGCGGTGGGGAAAGTCGTAAAACGGAGCAAATGACAATTGCCTCACTTTGCACCATGAACCCCCGGGCTCAGTTGTGGTCTTAGGTCGAGGACCACCTGTGAATTTTTAAACTGTGAATAACTGAATAAAAGCCTCCGAGTGGCTGTAAAAATGAAATAAAAAAACAACAATAGTATTTTAGAAATTCCAGGCGTGGGAATTCCCAGCAGGGCCTCCTCTTTCTCTCTCTGCTGCCCCCTGCGGCCGTGTGCGGAAGGGCAGTCCGTATCCCTGAGCGGTGGGGGGGGGGAGGAGCGGGGCGGGGCCAAGCGAGCAGCTCCGCCCCTGCGAAGAAAGCCAAAAAATTAAAGAGAAGCTCCCCCCCGCGCGGGGCCTGCCGGGAAAGAGTCTCTCGCGCGGAGAGCGGACCTCTCGCGAGACTTCCCGCCGAGGGTATATAAGGGCGCGGCCCGAACGCCGGGACCTTCCGCTTCCGCCGCCGTCATGGACACCAGCCGCGTGCAGCCCATCAAGCTGGCCCGCGTCACCAAAGTGCTCGGCCGCACCGGCTCCCAGGGGCAGTGCACGCAGGTGGGTGCGCGGGGGGGAGGCCCCCGAGGGGCGGCGGAGCCTCCAGCGGCTGCGGCAGTCTACCTGACCCTCCCTCTCTGCCTCCCTCAGGTGCGCGTGGAGTTCATGGACGACACCAGCCGCTCCATCATCCGCAACGTCAAGGGCCCCGTCGCGAGGGGGACGTCCTGACGCTCCTCGAGTCCGAAAGAGAGGCCCGGAGGCTGCGCTGAGGCCCGCGGGGGGAGGAGGGTAAGGAGGGAGGGGGAGGGGGCAACATGAGGGTCTCCAGAGGGGAGAGGGCTCAAGGGGGGGCTGGAGCTGGGTAAGGAGGAGGGTGGTGGGGAGGGGGAGGGGGCGATGGGGAGTAAGAGGGGAGGGGGCAACATGAGGGTCTCCAGAGGGGAGGGGGTAAGAGGGGAGGGGGCTCAAGGGGGGTGCTGGAGTGGGGTAAGGAGGAGGGTGGTGGTTGGGAGGGGGAGTAAGAGGGGAGGGGTAACATGAGGGGCTCCAGAGGGGAGGGGGCTAAGTGGGGAGGTGTAAGAATTGAGGGGTAAGGCGGAGGGGGGTAAGAGGAAGAGGGGGCTATATGGGGAGGGGAAAGTGTTAAGGGGTAAGAGGGGGAGGAGGCAACATGAGGGGCTCAATGGGAGGGGGTAAGCGGGGAGGGGGCCCAAGGAGGGGCTGGAGTGGGGTAAGGGTGGTTGAGAGGGGGAGGGGGGCAAGGGGGAGTAAAAGGTGGGGGGTAACATGAGAGGCTCCAGAGGGGAGGGCGCTAAGTGGGGAGGTGTAGGAGTTGAGGGGTAAGGCGGGAGAGGGGGTAAAGGGGAGGGGGCTATATGGGGAGGGGTAAGGGGAGGAGGCTCAAGGGGGGGCTGGAGCGGGCTAAGGGGGAGGGTGGTTGGGAGGGGGCGAGGGGGAGTAAAGGGGGTAACAGGGGCTCCATAGGGGAGGGGGCTAAGTGGGGAGGTGTAGGAGTTGAGGGGTAAGGCGGAGGGGGGGTAAGAGGGGAGGGGGCTATATGGGAGGGGTAAGAGGGGAGGAGGCTCAAGGGGGGGCTGGAGCGGGCTAAGGGGGAGGGTGGTTGGGAGGGGGCGAGGGGGAGTAAAGGGGGTAACGGGGCTCCATAGGGGAGGGGGCTAAGTGGGGAGGTGTAGGAGTTGAGGGGTAAGGCGGAGAGGGGGTAAGAGGGGAGGGGGCTATATGGGGAGGGGTAAGAGGGAGGAGGCTCAAGGGGGGGCTGGAGCGGGCTAAGGGGAGGGTGTTGGGAGGGGGCGAGGGGGAGTAAAAGGGGGGGTGTACCATGAAGGGCTCCAGAGGGGAGGGGGCTCAAGGGGGGAGGGGTAAGGGAAAGAGTTGGGGGTAAGAGGGGAAGGGTCGGAGGGGGAGGAGTAACAGGATGGGCTCCAGAGAGGGATTCCAGGGAGGGGGAAAGGGGGGCTCAGGAGGGGAGGGGGGTCTTCGGCTGTATGGCCCCCAAGGGGGGTCAGCCGGGCCAAGTCTGACTGCCCCCTCCTCTTTCCCTGCAGGTGGATGGGCTGATGTCTGCTGCTTCTTTCCCCCTGCCAGGCCGACCAGCAACAAGCTGCCAAATGTGTGGAAATAAAAGAGAATCTGGGTTTTGACTCGGCCTCTGACGGAGTTTTTTCTCCCGGCTTGAAGGGGGGGGGGGGTCTCAGCCTCCCTTCGCTTCTGTTCCTGGGGGCCTCAGTGGTGGGTGGGGGAATTCTGGGGCTTGGAATCCGCCTCCCTTTGTCTTTCAGTGGGGAAGAGGTGGGGAAAGGGAATAGCAGAATAAAGGAAGGGACCCTGGAGGTCTACTAGTCCAGCCCCCCGCTCAAGCAGGAGACCCTGAACCACCCCCAGAGCCTGTCCAGCTTCACCTTAAAAGCCTCCATGAATGGAGCCCCCAGGAAAAGGAGATTCAGGGCTGTCACTATTTCAGGGCCCCACTTCCCCCCTTTTCCTGCCAATCGGAAGATCCAATTGCATAGTTCTGGTAAATTCCTTCAAGGTTTTAGCCTCAATCTTTTTGGAAACGGTTTGCAATTTGGAGTCACCCAACTTTGTGCCCAGGACAGGACTGGAACTCTCCTCCTCCTCCTCCCAATTCCTAATCCAGGGCCTTTAATTGCAACTTTCGAACTGGTCCTCTACGGCTTTCATTCTGATTCATATTCAGTCCTTTAATTCAGCCCCATTTGGAACATAGAATAACATTGTCGAAAGGGACCTTGGAGGTCTTCTAGTCCACCCCATCCCTGGATGTGGCAAGGACAGCTTGGCAGGAGAGAAGGCCTTTCTGGGCTCCTGACTGGAGCAGGGACTGGAGGTTTCTCACTTGGCCTCAGGTGGGTTTTTTGTCTCCATGCTTGAATGGGTGGGGGTCTCCCAGGGGACCTCAGTCGTGGTGGCTGGCTGAAGGATTCCGGGAGTCCACCTGGCTTCTGCAGGAGAGGCTTTGGAGGAAGAGGGGGAGGTGGGTGGGGAATATTCAGGGGACACCCCATCCCATCCTCCACAGAGCCAGGGTGTGGAGTGAGGTGGGGAGGCTTGGAAGGGGGCAGAGAAAGGCTTCCAAGAGTGGGAATGGGTCGTGGGCATGCAAGGGGGGGAGGAAGGGTGCCCCTTCGCCAGATTTGGCAAAGAGAGAGTCTGCTGGGGCTGCCCCTGAAAAGTGTTTGGAGACTACAATTGGTCCAGAATGCAGCCGCGCGAGCGATTTTGGGTGTACCTAGATACACCCATGTTATACCTATCCTCCGCGAGCTGCACTGGTTCTCTATCGGTCTCCGAACGCGCTTCAAGGTGCTAGTCATCACCTTTAAAGCCCTACATGGCCTAGGACCCGGATATCTCTGTGACCACCTCCTGCCACATACCTCCCAGCGCCCGATAAGATCGCACAGGGCGGGCCTTTTCCGGGTGCCGTCGACTACACAATGTCGTCTGGCGGCTCCTTGGGGGAGGGCCTTCTCTGTAGCTGCTCCGGCCCTCTGGAGCGATCTACCCCCTGCGATCCGGACCCTCCCCACTCTCTCGGCCTTCCGAAAGTCTGTTAAGACCTGGCTGTTCCGCCAGGCCTGCGGCTGTTGATCCTTGATTGAGTTCCAGCCCCATTAAAATTGAGTGCATGTTGTGTCCTTTTTAACTCGCCTTGTTTTGGTCAGACTAAGTGATGTAGAAAGAGAGAGCAGTGGAATATTAAGATGGGAGATGGACAGGTCTGAATTTTTCTTAAGATTTCAAAACATAGAAGAAGAAAAAGGAGAGGACTTAGTTCAGATAATTTCAAATATTTTGATAGATGTTCTGGGGATGTCCCAGGACCAAATTAAAGAAACAATTGATGAGACTTTTAGAGTATACACATGATATGCAATGAGAAATGCTCTTCCAAGGGAAGTGCATGTAAGATTTACTAAGAAAACAATTAAATCACAAATCTTACAGAAATTGAGAGATAGAAAATTAGAATATAAAGGTAAGGAGATTGTAGTATTTTAAACTTTTAATATGTTTTAAATTGTTTTTATGTAAGCCGCCCGGAGTCCTTCGGGATTGGGCAGCATACAAATCCATTGAAATTGAATTGAAATTGCTGGCAGGTCGGAAGGCCACCCTGGGGCTCCTGATTGGAGCAGGGATTGGAGGGTGCCGGCAGCCCCTCGGCTGGAGAGGATGGATCTGTCGCTTCAGGGGTCTCCCCAGGTGTGGGGGCTGCTTGCTGCCGCTTGGGCCCATCTGCGGGCCTGGGTCTCCCTCTGAGTTTGCAGCTTTACGGAAAGGTTCTGGGCTGCTTTGGGAAGGAAGACCACGGAGAAAAACCAATTTTTTTTAAAAAACTGCCTCCCTTGAGGGGTTTGTGGGTTCTTCATCTCCACCTCCCAAGGATGGCTGAAGTGGCCCAGGGCCTTGGGGATAAACTGGATGATGTTACCTAGTTTTGGGCCAGGAACTACTAGAAACCAAGCTTAAGAGAGCACATTTTGCGTGGTGCCTTTTCTAACATTTTATTAACTCACAAACATGTTTCTGCCTTTTAATGACTAATTTGTTGGGCACAAAGGAAGTTGCTCGTTTGAACCAAAATTTTCAGCAGATTCACTTGGTGCCGACTTCAACATTCCCCAGAAATTCTGGGCTTTTGGCACCTGTGAAAGGACACCATTGGGGGAGGGAAGGGGCCATTCTTTGTAGCCGCGTCACATACTTGTGTTGACGCCAAAATTTCCTGCTCAGCAGATCTCTCTCGGAAAAGCCGTGGTGGTGGTGGGGGGCACACTCCTTGCTGATCACCTTGTGGGGGGAGCTATAGGGCGAATCTGACCTCCAGCAAGGGCCCCCATTCGAAATGGCACGGAGGCTGGATTGTCATCAGTGCTGAAAGGGGGGGGGGATTTGCAGAGAGGAGGAGGAGGAGGATAAAGGGGAAGGGAAGACCTGAGAGGTCCTTGGTGATCTCTGAGTGGGGTTGTTTCCCCACCAACACTGACAGGGAAAGCACTAGAACAGTGTTTCTCAACCTTGGCAACTTGAAGATGTCCGGACTTCAACTCCCAGAATTCCCCAGCAGTGGTTAGGACAGTGTTTCTCAACCTTGGCAACTTGAAGATGTCCGGACTTCAACTCCCAGAATTCCCCAGCAGTGGTTAGGACAGTGTTTCTCAACCTTGGCCACTTGAAGATGTCCGGACTTCAACTCCCAGAATCCCCCAGCCAGCATTCGCTGGCTGGGGAATTCTGGGAGTTGAAGTCCGGACATCTTCAAGTGGCCAAGGTTGAGAAACACTGCCTTAGGATAAGTCATGATGTTCATGAGCCTTGCATGCGACCCAATTTTACGTGGTGGTCCTTAAGCGAATTGCGATTAAAAGGAGACTGCAGTGACGCAGAGGTATGAGTTGTTAATTAAGCCGTTGTTTCCTCTGCTGTATTTCAGAAGATGCCTGTTTTCAGCAAAAAAAATGTCATAATTTGACGTCATGTGGTTGCTGAGCCCCCCAAAATGTGGTCATGTGGCTGCAAAATGTCGGTGGCACCATGGCCGTCAGATCTTTGGAACGGTGTCTCATAAGTGTGTGTGTGTGTCGTAACTTTTGACAGATTGCAAGTCTGCTTGTTAAAAGTTAACCTTTCAGGCCCTCCAACTAAGTTCATTTGGAAATCGTTCCAGTGTCCACCCGTCTCCTTCCTGTGTCTTTGCTGGGCTCAACGAGGCCGGAACCATCTTTAAAAAGAAGACGGCTATTTTACCCCAAACGGCCTGTGAACGAATTGCCCAAAATAGCAAAAGCAATAGCAGTTAGACTTATATACCGCTTCATAGGGCTTTCAGCCCTCTCTAAGTGGTTTACAGAGTCAGCATATTGCCCCCAACAACAATCCGGGTCCTCATTTCACCCACCTCGGAAGGATGGAAGGCTGAGTCAACCCTGAGCCGGTGAGATTTGAACAGCCGAACTGCAGATAACAGTCAGCTGAAGTAGCCTGCAGTGCTGCATTTAACCACTGCGCCACCTCAGCTGTCTAGCAATCCCCTCAATCTCTCTCCCAAGTTCGACTCGACCATCTGCCGGAATCGCGCGCGAGACGGGAATAAAAGTGTTAACGGGATTTTATTCTAGCGAGATAAAAAAATCGGGATGGGTGGTTTCTAGTCCTTGTGGGGCACTCCGCCCCCGTTTTCATTACGCTTTGAGAGATTTGCTTGGCGGATATCTCCCCCCCCCTTGGGAAGAGGCCTTGGTCCCCAGTCTCTGCTCTCCAACTTCTTTCCATGTGCGCGGAATAAGAAAGTTGCACGCGGCAAATCTTTGTGCGATAAAACAGTTTTTGTGCTGATGACATTTCCCTGTTGGTGGGATTAAGGACACTGTACAGCTGCAGGCAGGATGGTTCAAGGACTGAGGCTGCCCAGGGTCGAAGCCGGATTCTGTCACGGTCCCGTCCTGTGAACAGAGACCAAAGAGACGTCTGAAGAAGCCCCTCCCTCTCCTACATCTTATTTTCCTGGCGTCCCCCGAACCCTGATTTTGTCTGCAGACTCTTGATGCAGGTTCTCTCTTCAGTCAGGTGAACCAAACACTTGGCGTTCTCTAAAACTTTGGGCCCGGCCTCTGCGATTGGGCTTGGCTTCCCTGTGTAGGTTGCAATCAACACACTAACACCTAATACTGTGATGGCGAAACCTGTGGCACGCAGAGCCTTCTCTGTGGGCACAGCAGCCGTTGCCCCAAGCCACGTGCCACCCGCCAGTCATCTGGTCTTCGGTTCTCTATTATTATTTATTAGTTTTGTATGCCGCCCACTCTCGGAAGACTTTGCCATGCAGGCGTGGGGTGTGGGGCGTTTAGGGCCTGGAAAGCCTGCATGAACATGGAAGCCAATACGGGACGATGCGAGCCCCCCCACCCCCAACAATAGCAGTAGACTTATATACCGCTTCATAGGGCTTTCAGGCCTCTCTAAGCGGTTTACAGAGAGTCAGCATATTGCCCCCAACAATCCGGGTCCTCATTTTACCCACCTCGGAAGGATGGAAGGCTGAGTCAACCCTGAGCCGGTGAGATTTGAACCGCTGACCTGCTGATCTAGCAGTAGCCTGCAGTGCTGCATTTAACCACTGCGCCACCTTGGCTCTACTAATTGCAGGGCTGACAACACCCCGTTGTCAGCCCTGCAATTATATTCCTGTTAGGATCTTTGGCCTGCCACACTTTCTCTTAATTTCATTATGCTGTTTCATTAGTATAGTTGATGGGAGGGGGAATAGACAGGAGTAGGATTGTGGAATGTGTTGTTTTCATTCTTTACTAGAAGCTCAAGGTCATCTTTTCTCTCCGCACTTTTACACCTGACCGGAAGCAGCTGGGTGGAGACGCCAGCGTGGAAGAAGAAGATAGGACTATGTGATGGATTTGTGGGTGTGGGGACAAGATCGTGAACTTTTAACTGGGTGGGATTCTGATGTAATTTCCAGAATTGGGATTAACACAGATGTGCTAAGATGTCTGATTTATTAAATTGGAACTTTAAGGATCGTCTTGCCTTGGACGCTGATTTAATTCTACATGGTACTTGGAACGCAGACACCCGTTTTGGCTTCCAGGTTGGTGTAGGAGGCTTTCCAGGCCTAAAATGGTGTGTGTGTGTGTGTGTGTGTGTGTGTGTGTGTGTGTGTGTGTCATTCTCCGTCATCCAGGTCATGGTTGTCCCAAAGGTGCTTTTTTTCAGGAGGCAACTGGAACTTTCTCATTTTTTTTTTCCTTTGAAAGACCCTGCAGACTAAAAAAATTGCAAAAAACAAATCCTCCACCGTTTGGTCAGAGCTGAAGAAGCTCCTTGGATGAGAAGCGAAATGTCTTCAAGGAAAAACAATGTCCAGTTGCCTTTTGAAAAAGCACCTTTGGGAAGATGTGTGTGTGTGTGTGTGTGTGTGTGTGTTGCAGGGATGAGCTTGGTCCTCAAAAGAGAAACCCTCCAATCCGTCATTTTGAGGGTTCCACCACAAAACCACGTTCGACTAAAGGGCGCTTGACGAAACCGCATAGCTGACGTCATCACAGCGCGACAACAGCGTGGAGAAAAAAGCACACTGTAAACGCTAAACCTAAAATTAACCCCTAAACCCCCTAAACCCCTTAACCCCCTAAACCTAACCCCCCTAATCCTAACCCTAAACCTAACCCTTAACGCTAAACCTAATCCTAACCCTTAATCTAATCCTAACGCTTAACCTAACGCTAAACCTAATCCTAAACCTAACCCTAAACCTAACCCTTACCTTAACTTGAATCGGCTTGCTTTCAAAGCGCTATTTAAAGCGCTTTTCTTTCTCCGCGCTCGCTGTTGTTGCCCTGCTGAGGACGTCAGCGACGCGGTTTAATCGGGCACGCTTTAGTCGAGCGCAGTTTTGTCGTGCCACAATTTTGAGAGCTGGGCCAGAAACAGACACAATCCCACCTTGGAAGAGTTTGCATCCATCTGAGCCGAAAGGCCAGGAGATTCTCAGTCCAGGGAGCACCACTCGGGTGACTCTCAAAGGATGCAAATGGCCACCAGTCCTTCCACTCCCCACCCTCCAGTCAGAGCTGAAGAGGCTCCTTGGATGAGAAGTGAAACGTCTTCAAAGAAAAATGGAAAGTCCAGTTTCCTCCTGAAAAAGCCCCTTTGGGATCTAACAGCTGGCAAGTCTTCAGAGAAAGGGAGGGAGGACGGCTGGCCGGTGGGGGGCCCTGGAGCTCTGCGAAGGGGATCCCCTCACCTGTCTGCGGACGGTGTGAGGTGCGCAGATATCAGAGCTGCGAGGTTGTCGTGTCCGGCCTCCCGGGCGATGGCTGCAGCATCGTTGCCGTCCTGTAAGAAGAGAGAGTTAAGAAAAGTGGCGGCTGGAGGGCAAGTTACGTTCCAAATTGGTCTCAACAAAGAATGAAGAGTTTCTTAGGTTTTGGGCGAGAGCCGCCTTTGGGAACGTTGCCGTGCTGAGGACTAGCCGCTTGGGACAAGGGCCCAGCCGGGGGCAGCGACTTACATTGTCGGCGATGGAGGCGTCACAGGCCGGCTGAGCCAGAAGCAGCTGCACGGTTTCCGCCCGGCCGTGCTCGCAGGCGCACATGAGCGCAGTGGAGCCCTCCTCGTCCCGCAGGTTGACGTCTGCCCCGCACGCCAGGAGGGCCTCCACCATCTCTTGCCTCCCGTGGCTGACCGCCAACATCAGCGCCGTCTGGCCTGCCTGCAACCGCAACGGAAACGGGTACGAGGGCTTAGTTTTGGGGGAGAGTGCTTCTGCGCATAGCCAGACCGCCCTGCTTCCCATTGAACTCTGTCCCGTCCCGGAGAGGGAGAGGAGGGGGGTTGCCTTGTCCCCCGCTGAAATACCTACTTGACTGGCCTTGGCGTTGACGTTGCCCAGGTCAAAGAGGCGCCGGACTGTGGCCATATCGTCCTGCCGCTCCATGGTTGCCAGCGCAGCCAACATGAGGGCTGTGTAACCTGCTTTATTCTGGTGGTTGATATTGCAAACACCTTATTGGGGGGGGAGAGAAATTGGGGGTGAGGACATGAGGGGAGAGGAGCCCCCATCAACCTCGAGTGTCCTTCCTGGCCTCCGGTGGCCCACGGACACCACATTCGGGGAAGGCGAGAGATGCTCCCAAAGAAACTGGGAATCCTTCAGGTGAGACTGGTGGGAAGGGGCTTCTTCTGAGGGGAGGGGAGGGGGGGAGAGAGAGGCTTCACCAGGTCCAGTCTGTTTAGGGACCGGCTCAAAAACAGTCGCTGTGAGAGGGACCTGGGAGCCCGAGCGGACGATCCCTTAAATTGCAGCAGCAGCCAAAAAAGGCCAATACGATCCTGGGTTGTATAAACACAGGCAGAGACTCAAAACCGCAAGAAGCCTTAGGACTGTTTTGTAAAGCCTTAGTAAGGCCACACCTGGAGTACAGAATCCAGTTTTGGTCACCCTACTACAAAAAAAAGAGGTTGAGACTTTGAGAAAAGTCCAGAGAAGAGCAACGAAGAGGATCAAAGGCCTGGAGACTAAATCATATGAAGAACAGCTGCAGGATTTGCGTTTGCCAATCTAGAGAAAAGAAGGACCAGGGGGGACAGGATAGCAGCCTTCCAGTATTTGAGGGGCTCCCCCAAAGAAGAGGGGGGTGAAATTATTATCCAGAGCTCCTGAAGGCAGGACAAGAAGTAACAGAGGGAAACTAACCATGGACAGAAGCAACCTGGAATTGAGGAGAAACTTCCTAACAGCGGGGATAATTAACCGGCGGAACAGCCTGCCACCAGAAGGTGCGGATGTTCCATCCCTGGAGGCTTTTAAGAAGATGAGACTGGACAATCATTTGTCTGAAATAAGATCTGCCTGAGCAAGGGGCTGGACTAGAAGACCTCCGGCGGTCCCTTCCACCTCTTCTATTCCAGGGGCCAGTCGGAAGTGTGGGGCTGATCCTCTACACTGCCCTCACTTATAGGGCAGATTTGAGAAAGGGGGGGAACCTGCCGGGAGAGGGGGTGGTCACCTGTGTCCAGGAGGAGCCGGACGATGTCGAAGTTGGAGTGGGAGACGCTGTAATGGAGCGCCATGTTCCCGTTGCCATCAGAGAGGTTGATGACGTGCTCCAGGAGTGCCGGGGAGAGCTCGCCCAAGGCCTCCAGGTACTTGCCCACCTTGCTGGCCCGGGAGCTCTTCTGGCTGGACACCCGGAACCATTCCTGCAGGACCAGGCTGCTGCTGGACATCTGGGGACCAAGTGGAGCAGAGGTCAAAGCATGGCCCTCGGCTGCCCCAACTCGCAGGAGCTTTCCTGGGGCTCCCTTTGCACCCAGAGACTGGGAGGAAACCTCGTGACTCCTGCTAAGCCCGTGTCGGCCAGTTTGGGGGCCAAAGCTGTCCTGGGATGGCCAAATTGCCCCCCCCCCCAAAAGCAGGAAAATTAATGAATCCGGGTCAATTGTGGAAGGATATCGGGTGAAATCCAACAGGTTCTGGAGAACCGGTAGTGGAAATTTTGAATAGTTCGGAGAACCGGCAAATGCCACTTCTGGCTGGCCTCGCCCCCATCTATTCTCTGCCTCCCGAGTCCCAGCTGATCGGGAGGGAAAGGGGATTTTGCAGTATCCTTCCCCTGCCATGCCCACCAAGCTCTCCCCACCATGCCATGCAACGCCCACCAAGCCCCGCCCACCGAACCGGTAGTAAAAAAAATGAATTTCACCACTGAAGGATGTGATGTCCCGCCGGGCGCAGTGCAGCTTCCGCCAGGCAGAGAGTCGAGAGCTTTTGCCTGCCAGCACTTCCGCCCCCCCTTTCTCCCCCCAACCCCGAGGCCCCTCCTGCGGCTACTCACCAGCTCTTTGCTCTTCGGGGCCCCTCTGCCCTGGCCCAGGTGACTCCGCACCACCAGGCAGGCCTCTCTCATCCATGGGCTCAGCTCAAACCTGCCGG